>NW_026943872.1:0-100606 GCF_035594765.1 Anolis carolinensis
GCTTCCCTGTCTGCGCAGGGTTCCATACTTTGCACTTTAACAACACAACCGTTCAATGCTCAGGCTTCCCCGTCTGTGCCGGGCTCCATACTTTGCACTTTAACAACACAACCGTTCAATGCTAAGGCTTCTCCGTCTGGCAGGGTTCCATACTTCACACTTTAACAACACAACCGTTCAATGCTAAGGCTTCCCCGTCTGTTCCGGGCTCCATACTTTGCACTTTAACAACACAACCATTCAATGCTAAGGCTTCCCCATCTGCACAGGGTTCCATACTTCACATTTTAACAACACAACCGTTCAATGCTCAGGCTTCCCCGTCTGTGCCGGGCTCCATACTTTGCACTTTAACAACACAACCGTTCAATGCTAAGGCTTCTCCATCTGGCAGGGTTCCATACTTCACACTTTAACAACACAACCGTTCAATGCTCAGGCTTCCCATCAAATGGAACTGATCTTTGTAGGTTCGACCTATTTGCCGACTTAGCATAGACCCACAGGTATGCCTTCTCAGTATTATACTTAGCACTTTAATGCCTTCATCAGTTGGGCAACTACCCCTCCCTGATGACTCTGACATATTTTGCACTTTGGCCCAGATCTGTGATTTTAACTCATGTTTTTAACACCTTATTTTGTATGTTGACCTTTTATGACTGTTTTTATCGATATTGTTGTTTTTATTGTTGAGTGATTTGCTTTATTGTTTTGTTTGCTTTTATATTGTGGTGTTTGGGCATGGCCCCATGTAAGCCACCCCGAGTCCCTTCGGGGAGATGGGGCGGGGTATAAGAATAAAGTTATTATTATTATTATTATTATTATTATTATTATTATTATTATTATTAACTGTAGAGGAGAGTCTACTGAACAAGCTAGGGCCTGCTGCATACTAGGACTGCCATCTGTTGAGGAATTACGAAGGTGGAGGCATTACTTTTCATTCAACCCTCATAGAGATGATCTAGAGCAGGGGTCCCCAAACTAAGGCCCGGGGGCCGGATGCGGCCCTCCAAGGTCATTTACCTGGCCCCCGCCCTCAGTTTTATAATATAATATTTTTACATCAGTTTTAATAATATATTGTATATACATATAATATTAATAATAATCTTATGCTATACAATATAATACTAATAGTAATACTGTACCATATAATAATATTAATTATATGTTACAGTAGAGTCTCACTAATCCAAGCCTCGCTTATCCAAGCCTCTGGATAATCCAAGCCATTTTTGTAGTCAATGTTTTGAATATATCATGATATTTTGATGCTAAATTCGTAAATACATTACTGCGTATTGAACTACCTTTTCTGTCCAATTTGCTGTATAACAGGATGTTTTGGTGCTTAATTTGTAAAATCATAACCTAATTTGATGTTTAATAGGCTTTTCCTTAATCCCTTCTTATTATCCAAGTTATTCGCTTATCCAAGCTTCTGCCGGCCCATTTAGCTTGGATAAGTGAGACTCTACTGTATATATATATATTACATATTGTATAATAGTATAGTGGTGTAGTTCAATATAGTAATATATAGTGCTAATATTGTGTTATGCTAATAATATAATATATTGTATGTACATACGGCTGCTCTGAGTCCCCTTCGGGGTGAGAAGGGTGGGATATAAATGTAGTAAATAAATGCAGTAAATAAATAATTAATTTTAGACTTAGGCTCGGCTGACATGACCTGAAGGCACACAACAACAACAACAACAACAACAACAACAACAACAATCCTAATTAACTTGGCTATCTCATTGGCCATTAGCAGGCCCACCCTTTCCATTGAAATCCTAAGAGGTTTATGTTGGTAAAAATTGTTTTCATTTTTAAATATTGTATTGTTCTTTCATTGTTGTTGTTGTTGCACTACAAATAAGACATGTGCAGTATGCAAAGGAATTTGTTTTTTGTTTTTTCAAATGATAATTCGGCCCCTCAACAGTCTGAAGGATTGTGGACTGACCCTCTGCTTAAAAAGTTTGGGGACCCCTGATCTAGAGGTTATAATGCAGCTTGCAATTAGAGAGGATCTAGAGCACCAGAGCATCTGTTTTGGAGGGAGAAAGCCCTAGGTCCAGACTCTGTTTTTTCTTAGTAGGCTGAGAAAGAGCGTTCTCTGAAATCCCAGAGAACTTCCGCTACTCTTTCAGAACCAGTTCTGGAGCAGTGACATATACTGGGATGGTAGCAGCAGGGATAAAAATGAGATTCTGGGAGGCCAAAACTAAGATGCTTTTCTGTTTGAGGCTCTATTCATGGATTACAAACACTGGAGCCTTGGCTCCTGCCAGCTTTGCAGATTCAGGGCTGTTTGCATATAGGTAATGTGCCTTAAACCTTGTCACTCCATCCCTGTGCAAATCTAACCCTTCTCTGTTTGCCTTTTGTGTGTGTGTGTGTAAGGCCCCGACGGCAATGTGTTTTAGTATCCCGACAGCAACCAGACAGTTTCAGTTTACATAACCCCTCCACGAACACGCCCTTCGTCTCACGAGGAGTGCCAAATGGTTCTCGCTTACGTCAAGAAGTCTCTCCAAGTTTTCTTTTCCCATGTAGACGCACAACAACAACACCCACACGCACCGTCACTTGGGCTGAGACCACCCACCCACTCGCTCCCGGCTACATGTTGTCTGGGTTTGTGTGTGTGTGTGTGGGGGGGGGGAGAGGAGGAGTCTGGAAAGCAGATGGTTGTAGCGACCAAACATGGCTAGTTGTTGTAGAGATGGCTTGGCGATGATGGAGAAGCCTCCATTAGCTCTCACACAGGCAGCTGTGGCAGACATTTCAGCCCACTGACTCTTGGGTGGCGGTTGTGCAAAAGAAGGCGATGGCGATTGTCACGGCCGGGGTAGCTGTCACCTAGCCCTGTTGCCATGGAAACAGGGCCCCGGCCGGCTGATGGATTTAGACTCAAACACATTTGATGCTCCTCAAAGTGTGCAGTTTCTCAATGACACAGCAGGAAAGTTGGAATGCAAGTGACTGAGAGATCATTTGTACATGCTTCCTTTCTTCCTGTGCTCTAGCCCGGCCTATGATATGCCTAAAGGATTTAGTTTTCCCTTCAGCAATGAGTAGACCTAATCCTACACTCACCCTGGTCACTCAACTACAACTCCCAAGAATTTCCTAGCCAGTGGAGCCAGTGGGCATTTGAACCACAGTAGCAATTCCAACTTCAGATCAGAAGCCGGTCTCTTGTAAGGCTGGTGGGACTTAGTTGCCCAAAAAAGACTAAGCCACCACAAAATATTTCATATTACGAGGGTTGAATGAAAAGTAATGCCTCCACCTTCATAATCCTCAACAGATGGCAGTCCTGGTCTGTGGCAGGTACTCACTCGTTCAGTAGACTCTCCTCTACAGTTCCATTTGGAAGGAAGCCTTAGCATTGAACAGTCATAAAAGGTCAACATACAAAATAAGGTGTTAAAAACATGAGTTAAAATCACAGATCTGGGCCAAAGTGCAAAATATGTCAGAGTCATCAGGGAGGGGTAGTTGCCCAACTGATGAAGGCATTAAAGTGCTAAGTATAATACTGAGAAGCAGGGCCGGCCCCACCATAGAGGCCACGTGAGGCGGCCGCCTCGGGCGCAGGTCCCTGGGGGGCACCGTCAGGCTTCCCCCGCCCCTGTGGGGGGGGCGCTTTTCCCCACCCCCTGCGTGGCGCCAGCGGGGTGGGGGCGCTTTTCTCCACCCCCACTTAATATTATAAATTATCTCCGGCCAGCCCTGCTGAGAAGGCATACCTGTGGGTCTATGCTAAGTCGGCAAATAGGTCGAACCTACAAAGATCAGTTCCATTTGATGGGAAGCCTGAGCATTGAACGGTTGTGTTGTTAAAGTGTGAAGTATGGAACCCTGCCAGATGGAGAAGCCTTAGCATTGAACGGTTGTGTTGTTAAAGTGCAAAGTATGGAGCCCGGCACAGACGGGGAAGCCTGAGCATTGAACGGTTGTGTTGTTAAAGTGCGAAGTATGGAACCCTGCGCAGATGGGGAAGCCTTAGCATTGAACGGTTGTGTTGTTAAAGTACGAAGTGTGGAACCCTGCGCAGATGGGGAAGCCTTAGCATTGAACAGTTGTGTTGTTAAAGTGCGAAGTATGGAACCCTGTGCAGATGGGGAAGCCTTAGCATTGAACGGTTGTGTTGTTAAAGTGCGAAGTGTGGAACCCTGTGCAGATGGGGAAGCCTTAGCATTGAACGGTTGTGTTGTTAAAGCATTAAATTACTATATTGTACTACATCATTATATGGTAATATTATTAGTAATATTTATTTACTACATTTATATCCTGCTCTTCTTACCCCGAAGAGGACTCAGAGCGGCTTACAAATCAAATGAACATACAATATATTATTAGCATAACGCAATATGAACATTAAATTACTATATTGTACTATATCATTATATGGTAATATTATTAGTAATAATTTTATAGTAAATAGTAATATTTACTACATTTATATCCCGCTCTTCTTACCCCGCGGTGAGAACTCAGAGCAGGTTACAAATCAAATGAACATACAATATATTATTAGCATAGCACAATATAAGCATTAAATTACTATATTGTACTATATCATTATATGGTAATATTATTAGTAATAATTTTATAGTAAATAGTAATATTTACTACATTTATATCCCTCTCTTCTCACCCCAAAGGGGACTCAGAGCGGCTTACAAATCAAATGAACATACAATATATTATTAGCATAGCACAATATAAGCATTAAATTACTATATTGTACTATATCATTATATGGTAATATTATTAGTAATATTACATTTAATATATAATATATAATTAATATAATTATATTGCATTATTAGTAGTATAATATTGTATTCCATTATAATATTATAATTAGCGGAAGTCGTGTAAGTGGGATTCTATTCTACCAGAATCAGTGCAGATTGCACCTATGAGAACGTTGAATATATAGCATTAGAGAGGCCTGCAATCCACCTGATGACAAATTGGCTGACATTGTCTCCCCTAATTGTCATCAAGCCAAGAAGCATTGAGCATATGAGCATGTGGCCACTCCAGAAGAATTCAGAAGCAAACTCGCGGTGTTTTCGAGGGGTGTTTCCATCTCTGTGTTTGTCTCTTCTCCATGTGCCACGCCGGATGCCCTCCTGGCACTGCCTATATTTAAACCAAGCAGCCTCCGGTCAGGTCATTTGCATGCTTGCTCACGAAACCTTGGAGGGCAGATGCAAGAGGATGTCCTTGCCATAGAGACACACAATTGTGAGATTGCTTGTCATTTTCTTTTGTTGGAATAGGAGTTGTAGTTTGGCAGAGAAGGCTCACGACCTTGTAAAACCACAACTCCCGTGTTTCCATGACATTTAGACACGCCATTTAAAGTGGCGTCAAGCTGTCTTCATTCTGCAAGATAAGCAAAAATTTATGTGCATCATCAATCTCTTTAAATCCAAATAATGAAGTTAGCACTGGAAGTCATATATTCGAAAAAAATTGTGAATGAAAAGACCGAGTTGAAATTATCAGATGGGGTTTCAGTATCTCAAAATATAAATACCGCCTGTGTCTCATTATGCCAAAATATATACAAGATGCATCTGGTAGAATAATTAGAGAAATCTCCTTCAAAAAATGGCTGTGATGAATCATATATTAAAATTTTACAGAGACGGCTATCAGTGCTAACTGTGACTTGAGATCGAGAGAAAAAAAAATGCATTATGCAAAAGCCAAAGAACGTTGAATTTGCAAATATGCCAGGGAGATTGTTGGCGTTTAAGTTATAAAAAGAAACAGAGAGAGAGAGAGAAATAAAGATACAAGAGGGGAAAGAGATAATTGCTGATAATGCAGATATTCAAAAGGTGTTCCACAGATATTCTTCGTTATAGAAAAGGCAACAAATGCTGTTGGTAAAGAAAGAGGAATCCTTAGAGAAACAAAATCTACTGTTTATCTTTTTTTTCATGTCAGGAGCGACTTGAGAAACTGCAAGTCGCTTCTGGTGTGAGAGAATGGGCTGTCTGCAAGGACGTTGCCCAGGAGATGCCACCGGTGGTGTAGTGGGTTAAAGCCTTGCGACTTGAAGGTTGGGTTGCTGACCTGAAGGCTGCCAGGTTCGAATCCAACCCGGGGAGAGTGCGGATGAGCTCCCTCTGTTAGCTCCAGCTCCATGTGGGGACATGAGAGAAGCCTTCCACAAGGATGGTAAAACTGTTTATCTAAAACAGTCAGAGATAGATGTTGAATGCTCCTATAACGGTAGAAGATTAAGATTGGTAAGGTACTTGGGTCAGATAACATATGCTGTTTTATAAATGTTTTGAGGAAGAGGGTTGTTGTATGTTTTCCGGGCTGTATGGCCATGTTCCAGAAGTATTATTAATAATAATAAAAATAGAGTAAAGTAAGCCCTCTTTTTAAGACTGAAAAAGCCCCCCTTGGCTTATACTCGGGTGAGGGTCCTGGTTGGTTATATTTGGGTCAGCTTATACTCGAGAATATATGGTACATTTATTATTTTTCTCTATTATTATTGGTATATATTTATTATTTTTCTCTATTGTTGTGGCTACAATTGCACTTATTTTACTCTATTTTTATTATTATTAATAATAATACATTTATTATTTCACTGTGATATTATTATCATTGCATTTTATTACATGTATTATTTTCCTATATTATTATTATTATTATTTCATGTATTACTTTACTCTATTATTATTAAAAGGATACATAAGCACATGTATTTTATTTACTCTATTATTATTATTATTATTATGATTACATTTATTATTTCACTCTGATCTTATTATTATTATTATTATTGCATTTATTATTTTACTCTATTTATTATTACATGTATTATTTTCCTGTATTTATTATTATTATTATTATTATTATTATTATTATTATTATTACATTTCTTATTTTACTCTATTATTATTAAAAGGTTACATAAGCACATGTACATTGAAGAAGATGAGAATAATGATTTGATCAGAGTTGGACAGTCTTATCTTAAATTTGATCTTGATGTAAATATTCAAAAACATTTAACCTACCGATGCCTTAATTAATGTAATTTTATTGGTATCTATTTTTATTTCTGAAATTTACCACCCTTGGCTTATACTGGAGTCAGTTTTTTTGTGGTAAAATTAGGTGCCTCAGCTTATATTCGGGTCGGCTTATACTCGAGTCTATACGGTATTCTCTCCTGACATTTCGCCCACATCTATGGCAGGCATCCTCAAAGGTTGTGAGGGTGCCTGCCATAGATGTGGGTAAAACATCAGGAGAGAATACTTCTGGAACGTGGCTATACAGCCCGGAAAACTCACAGCAACCCAGTGATTCTGGCCATGAAAGCCATGAAAGCCTTCAACAGCCCTTTTAGTTTCTTCTAACTAAGTGATTTTGTGATTCTGCCAAACACAAGCTCACTCCGTTCTGATATTATGACTATCACATCACCTCTATGTCTACTTGTCTCCAAACTAAACATGCCCAGCCTCCTCAATCATTCGTCTTGAGAGTATTTTGAACATCTTGGTTGCCCTTCTCTGGAGATGTTCCAGCTTGTCGACATCCTTCTTGAACTGTGGTGCTCGGAACTGGACACAGTGTTCCAAGTTGAACACCCTGAGGAACCATGCCTGAACAGTTCAGGGCCACTGAAGTTCAAAAGAGCAAATTTTCGGAAACTGCTACCGTGAGTCGTTTGCAGTCCATAAGCACAAACATCTTTTTGTGATTCTGGAAGGGTCTTTTATGTTCTCGCTCAGCCCAACTCATATTATGGGCCAGAATCTCATCCCCAGTAGGGAATTGCCTCCAAATCGTGCTCCCGTTGTAGCATAAGAACAGAGGATGTGTTAAGGCAGAAAAATTGGAAGGGCACCACTACATAATGCCCTTCCTCCACCAATAATATAGACTGAATTTTTCATGGAGACGGTGAACAGTTTCCCTTGTAGAACAACTTCCATGGCAGGAATGGAGAATGGGTGATCATTTGCACGTGGCTGCAACTCCCAACAGCCCTAGCCAAAACAGCTAGAGTTGAAGGATAATACGAGGGTTGAATGAAAAGTAATGCCTCCACCTTCGTTACTTCAGTTTGGGTGGGAATATTTTAATCAATCCAACACAGAAACAATCCTTAGAATGTGCTCTTTAACTACCACTATTCACTTTTCCACATCATCACCAGACAATTGGATACATTTCTGCCAACGATGAACAAGTTTTCTGAAGCCGTCACAGAAGAAGTTGACACTCTGTTTCCGCAACCAGCATCTCACAGTCCCCATCGTGCACAGGTCTTCCGATAGCCAAGCAAAGCAATAATGTGACCCACACATTCTTGTGAAATGCCCATTATGCTTGAAATTTCTCTCTGAGTGATACGGCGATCGTCCTGAATCAATCTGTCCATCTTTTGCTTGTGAAACTTGGTGGTTGCTGTCACAGAACGTCCAACTCTTCAGACATTCCCACCTCAACATCTTTAATCTTGCTCACCCAGCAATGCATAGGACTCACATCAACACAATCACCACAAACAACTTGCATTCTCTGATGAATCTCCTTTGGGGCGATACCTTCTTCTCTCAAGAATTCAGTGACTGCACGTTGCTTAAGTTGCATTGACTGACCATTTGCACAGGGTTCCATACTTCACAACCGTTCAATGCTGAGGCTTCCCCATCTGTGCAGGGTTCCATACTTTGCATTTCAACAACACAACCATTCAATGCTAAGGCTTCCCCGTCTGCACAGGGTTCCATACTTCGCTCTTTAACAACACAACCATTCAATGCTAAGGCTTCTCCGTCTGCACAGGGTTTCATGCTTCGCACTTTAACAACACAACCGTTCAATGCTAAGGCTTCCCCGTCTGCGCAGGGTTCCATGCTTCGCACTTTAACAACACAACCATTCAATGCTAAGGCTTCCCCGTCTGCGCAGGGTTCCATGCTTCGCACTTTAACAACACAACCATTCAAATGCTAAGGCTTCCCCGTCTGCGCAGGGTTCCATGCTTCGCACTTTAACAACACAACCATTCAATGCTAAGGCTTCCCCGTCTGCGCAGGGTTCCATGCTTCGCACTTTAACAACACAACAGTTCAATGCTAAGGCTTCCCCGTCTGCGCAGGGTTCCATACTTTGCTCTTTAACAACACAGCCATTCAATGCTAAGGCTTCCCGCCAAATGGAACTAACTGTAGAAGGGAGTCTACTGAACAAGCCAGGACCTGCCGCAGACCAGGACTGCCATTTGTTGAGGAGTTACGAAGATGGACCAAAAGGTCCCAGGTTCAAATCCCGGGAATGGAATGAGCGCCCACTGTTAGCCCTAGCTCCTGCCAACCTAGCAGTTCGAAAACATGCAAATGTGAGTAGATCAATAGGTACCGCTCCGGTGGGAAGGCAATGGTGCTCCATGCAGTCATGCCGGCTACATGACCTGGAGATGTCTATGGACAATGCCGGCTCTTCGGTTTAGAAATGGAGAGAAACATCAGGGGAAACCTTTACCTTTTAACCTACAAAGGTGGAGGCCTTACTTTTCATCCAACCCTCATATTTGTATGATTCAGCATTTTGGGTTCCTCCTATCAGACTCAAACCTGGAATGAATTCATCCTTTCATTTAAATGGATGCTATTGTCACCACATGGTTGCTTTAAATTTAACATAGGTGGGCTGGGGAGAAAGGGTGACATATCCTGCTTTGAGCTCTTTAGACGGAAGAAGGGTAATAAATAAGGGTAATAAATAAAACCATGTCCTTTGCTACTGTACTAAACTATCCACAGGCTGGAATGGTCTCTCCCTGCTCCGTCAGTTCATCAGCTTCAATATTTCTTTCCGCAGACTGCTCCTTTGGCTGCCTTGCCTCTCTCCTCCCTCTCCTCCCCTCCAGCTTCCCTTTGTTTATTCTCTTTCCCCCTCTCCCTGCCTTTTTTTGAATCAGCCCTTCTCCATCCCTCTCGCTCACGCCATACCCATAGGCAGGCCTGCAGTGGTGCCCACCTGCCTGTTCCCGTTAGCTTTGCTTCCCATGATGGGTGCCGAGTGACTCCGCTCCTATTTTTCTTTTCCTGCTGAATTGCTTTCCTTGTCGAGGGGGCTCCAGGCCCAGCCAGCCTTGGCGTTCCCTGCAAGGACAGCCCAAGGTCGGTTGCCAAGCACGGCTGCCAAAAGATGCAATGCATGCTGTGTGTGTGTGTGTGTGTGTGTGTCTTTTTCTCCCTGTGGAACATCTCCTAGGGCATGGCTTCTACTCCTTACTCACTGTTGAGCAGGCTGGGCACCACCAGGTGGCAATCGGAGAACTTCCGTGGCATGTGCCGGAGCATCAGGCCATGCCTCCAAATGATAAAAGAAAAACATTGCTGGAATTTTATTTATTTATTTATTTTGCACAAACTCGGCCTTTGCCTTGCACACAAGAAAAAGTAGGAAATTTATTTATTTATTTATTTATTTACCCTGTTTCCCTGAAAATAACACATCCCCAGAAAAATAAGACCTAGTAGAGGTTTTGCTGAATCTATCTATATAAAAAGGTAATGAAATTTCGGCCTAGGACAAAACAACAAAACTACACATCCCAGAAACACTAAACTTGGCAGCACAACCCCTCATCCATGCCTCTATGTTCATACAACAAAAAACAAAAGAAAAATAAAGTCCTAATTAGAGGGAGAGGAATAATTGTTTTTATCCAATTGCTGCCAGTTAGAAGGCTAAGCTCCGCCCACTTGGTCTCCTAGCAACCCACGCAGCCCAGGGGACAGGAAGAGTTAGGCCTCACTTAGGCCTCTTCCACACTGCCTATAAAATACAGATTATCTGATTTGAACTGGATTATATGGCAGTGTAGACTCAAGGGCCCTTCCACACAGCTATATAATCCATTTATAATCTCATATTATCTGCTTTGAACTGGATTATCTTGACTCCACACTGCCATATAATCCACTTCAGTGTGCAGTCGGACACAACTGGACTTAATGTCAGGAGAAAACCTTTACCCTTTACCTTAACTACCACCAATTCTTCAATACTTTATTTCCCATACCACCATACTTTGCCACAGCAACGCGTGGCCGGGCACAGCTAGTTGCTAAATATAAGGCCTCTCCTGAAAGTAAGACCTAGCAAAGTTTTTGTTTGGAAGCATGCAGGATTGTTGTACATGGAAATAAAGGTAGGAACAAGAAATAATAATAATAATAATAATATAATAACTTTATTCTTGTATCCCACCTCCATCTCCCAGAAGGGACTCAGGGCAGCTTACACAGGGACAAGCCCAACAACAACATAAATTTACATATGAACAGAAATTTAAAACAGTAATTTAAAAACAGTATAGCAATAAAATATAATATAGAAATTCTTGAAAGGATTCACAGTTTGGTTATGCTGGTTTGTGATGACAACTACTGTACAGTAGATAATAAATTTTCATTTTTTAAACATTCAACCATAAACGTGAATTTTTCTTTGTGGAAAAATAAGACATCCCCTGAAAATAAGACCTAGCGCCTCTTTGGGAGCAAAAATTAATATACGACACTGTCTTATTTTTGGGGAAACAAGGTATTATTTAATACATTTATATCCCGCCCTTTGGAGCATCAGGCCATGCCTCCAAATGATAAAAGAAAACATTGCTGGAATTTTATTTATTTATTTATTTATTTTGCACAAACTCAGCCTTTGCCTTGCACACAAGAAAAAGTAGGAAAATTATTTATTTATTTATTTATTTATTTATTTAATACATTTATATCCCGCCCTTTGGAGCATCAGGCCATGCCTCCAAATGATAAAAGAATAACATTGCTGGAATTTTATTTATTTATTTATTTATTTTGCACAAACTCAGCCTTTGCTTCAAGTCAACCTTCAAGTCACAAGGCTTTAACCCACTATGCCATCAGGGGCTCCATAGAGTGAATGGTGACTCTGGCCACCTTAATTAGCATTGAATAGCCTTGCAGATTCAACACCTGGCTGCTTCCTGCCTGGGGGAATCCTTTGTTGGGAGGTGTTAGCTGGCCCTGATTGTTTCCAGCCTGGAATTCCCCTGTTTTCTGAGTGCTGTTCTTTATTTTCTTCGTGGGTCTGTAGATAGTTTGTAGGTTGTGTTTCTTCATCAGCTTCCCTTTGTGGCCAGTGGTTCCCTTGAAGTATGGCAAGAACACTTTTCCTCGGGGTGGGTCTTTGTCCTTTCTCGTGTGACTTTTTCCATACAGATTGGGTGATTCGACTTGTATATGTGATAGCTGCTGCTTTACTTTAGGGACTACAACACGGAGCAATGGATTCGCCTAAACCAGGGGTCCCCAAACTAAGGCTCGGGGGCCGGATGTGGCCCTCCAAGGTAATTTACCTGGCCCCCGCCCTCATTTATAATATAATATTTTTATATCAGTTTTAATAATATAATATATTGTATATACATGTAATATTGATAATAATATTATCATTTTATACAATATAATACTAACAATAATGCCATATAATAATATTAATTATATGTTATATATTACATATAATATTACAGTATAGTGGTATAGTTCAATATAGTATAATGCTAATATTGTGCTATGCTAATGATATAATATATTGTATGTATTACAGCTGCTCTGAGTTCCCTCCGGGGTGAGAACAGTGGGATATAAATGTAGTAAATAAATGTAGTAAATAAATAAATAAATAATTTTGGACTTCGGCTCGCCCAAAGTCTGAAATGACTTGAAGACACACAACAACAACAATCCTAATTAACCTGACTATCTCATTGGCCAGAAGCAGGCTCACACTTCCTATTGAAATCCTGATAGGTTTATGTTGGTTAGAATTATTTTCATTTTTAAATATTGTATTGTTCTTTCATTGTTATTGTTGTTTTTTGCACTACAAATAAGACATGTGCAGTGTGCATAGGAATTTGTTCGGTTTTTTTCTCCAAATGATAATTCGGCCCCTCAACAGTCTGAAGGATTGTGGACCGGCCCTCTGCTTTAAAAGTTTGAGGACCCCTGGCCTAAACATTAAGAGAGAATCCAAGATTAGGAAGAGCGGGAATTCCAATCTAGAAAGGACCGCTTATAGTCCTTCTGTTTGCTGTCCATGGTCCTGAAACTAAAGGCCAACCCTCCTCCTTCCATTCTAAATATCTTTCCTGCTCAGTGCTAACTGTGTCTATTTTACATCCACCATTTGCTAGTAATTGCATTCATTATTAGTGTTTTTTAATTTAATTTGTCACAGCTGTGTTCAGTGTGTGTTCCCCATTCCCACTGAGCTGCCTTTTGTTGCCTTTGTAACCTTATTCCAGTGTTTCATATTCAGAACTGAAATCTTTGTGTTGTCGAAGGCTTTCATGGCCAGGATCACAGGGTTGTTGTATGTTTTCCGGGCTGTCTGGCCATGTTCTAGAAGTATTCTCTCCTGACGTTTCACCCACATCCATGGCATCCTCAGAGGTTGTGAGGTATGGATAACTAAGCAAGAAAGGTTTATATATATTTATTTCCATCATTTCTATCCCGCCCTTCTCACCCGAAGGGACTCAGGGTGGCTCACAATCTGGCCAAATTCAATGCCAATATACAATACAAAAAGATAAAACTTAAGCAATTAAAACAATTAGGTAATTTAACAAAATACAATAAATAGATTTAAAACCATCTATATATATAAAAAGGTAATGAAATTTCGGCCCAGGACAAAACAACAAAACTACACATCCCAGAAACACTAAGCTTGGCAGCACAACCCCTCATCCATGCCTCTACGTTCATACAACAAAAAGAAAACAAAAAATAAAGTCCTAATTAGAGGGAGAGTAATAATTGTTTTTATCCAATTGCTGCCATTTAGAAGGCTAAGCTCCACCCACTTGGTCTCCTAGCAACCCACTCAGCCCAGGGGATAGGCAGACTTAAGCCTCACTTAGGCCTCTTCCACACTGCCTTTAAAATACAGATTATCTGATTTTAACTGGATTATATGGCAGTGTAGACTCAAGGCCCTTCCACACAGCTATATAACCCATTTATAATGGACTTAATGTCAGGGGAAAACCTTTACCCTTTACCTTAACTACCACCAATTCCTGAAGACTTTATTTCCCATACCACCAGACTTCGCCACAGCAACGCATGGCCGGGCACAGCTAGTCTATATATATAAAAGAGTGATGGCATCACGGCAATTCACAAAACAACAAAAGTACAGGCCCCCCAACCTCAAAATTTGACAACACAACCCATCATCCACGCCTCAAGGTTGATACAACAAAAAGAAAAGAAAAATAAAGTCCTAATTAGAGGGAGAGCAATAATTTTTTTTATCCAATTGCTGCCAGTTTAGAGGGCTAATCTCTGCCCACTTGGTTGCCTAGCAACCAAAGGACAGCCAGGTTTCAGTTAGGGGACAGGCAGATTTAGGCCTCACTTAGAATTCTTCCACAGATTATCTAATTTGCACTGGATTATATGGCAGTGTAAACTCAAGGCCCTTCCACACAGCTATATAACCCATTTATAATCTTATATTATCTGCTTTGAACTGGATTATCTTGACTCCACACTGCCATATAATCCACTTCAGTGTGCATTTTATACAGCTGTGAAGAAGGGGCCTCAGATAATCCAGTTCTAAGCAGATAATTTAAGATTATCAATATACAGTAGAGTCTCACTTATCCAACGTAAACAGGCCGGCAGGATAAGTGAATATGTTGGATAATAAGAAGGGATTCAGGAAAAGCCAATTAAACATCAAATTAGGTAATCGTTATACAAATTAAGCACCAAAACATCATGTTTTACAACAAATTTGACAGAAAAAGTAGTTCCATGCGCAGTAATGCTATGTAGTATTTACAGTAGAGTCTCACTTATCCAACACTCGCTTATCCAACGTTCTGGATTATCCAACACATTTTTGTAGTCAATGCTTTCAATATATCGTGATATTTTGGTGCTAAATTCATAAATACAGTAATTACTATATAGCATTACTGTGTACTGAACTACTTTTTCTGACAAATTTGTTGTCTAACATGATGTTTTGGTGCTTAATTTGTAAAATCATAACTTAATTTAAACCATCAAATTAAGTTATGATTTTACCAATTAAGCACCAAAACATCCATGTTAGACAACAAATTTGTCAGAAAAAGTAGTTCAGTACACAGTAATGCTATATAGTAATTACTGTATTTACTGAATTTAGCCACCAAAATATCACGAATAATTGAAAAGCACTTGACTACAAAAACATGATTACCGTTGGATAATCCAGAACGTTGGATAAGCGAATGTTGGATAAGTGAGATTCTTCTTTAATATGAAATAATTACTCGGATAGAATAATGCAGAACAATATAATCTCTAAAACCAGGACAGTAAATAAACAGGGGAATTCCACACAGGAAACAATCAGGGCCAGCTAACACCTCCCAACAAAGTATTCCCATCATCAAAGTCTGGCAAATCCTGTTTTCTCAGGGCCACAGACAGTAGAAGCACATAAAATATCGCAAACAACACCACTCTGAAAACAAGGGAATTCCAGACAGGAAACAATCAGGGCCAGCTAACACCTCCCAACAAAGTATTCCCATCATCAAAGTCTGGAAAATCCTCTGTTTTCTCAGGGCCACAGACAGTAGAAGCACATAAAATATCGCAAACAACACCACCCTGAAAACAAGGGAATTCCAGACAGGAAACAATCAGGGCCAGCTAACACCTCCCAACAAAAAATTCACTCAGGGAGGAAACAGCCAGGCTTTAAAGCTGCAAGGCCATTACATCCTAATCATTTTTCCTAATTGCAGCATTCATACTTGCCTCCAACAAACAAACAAAAAAACCAATCAGAAATATTGTATATTCACAACCTTTAGGAAATAATATCCCCTGATGGCGCAGCGTGTTAAAGCGCTGAACTGCTGAACTTCTGGACCGAAAGGCCACAGGTTTGAATTGGGGGAGCGGAGAGAGCCCCCACTGTTAGCTCCAGCTTCTGCCAACCCAGAAGTTCGAAAACATGCAAATGTGAGTGCATCAATAGGTACTGCTCTGGCGGGAAGGTAACACCGCTCCATGTAGTCATCCCACATGACCTTGGAGGAGTCTACGGACAACGCCGGCTCTTCGGCTTAGAAATGGAGATGAGCACCAACCTCCAGAGTCAGACACGACTGGACTTAATGTCTGGGGAAAACCTTTACCCTTGACCTTAACTACCACCAATTCCTCAATACTTTATTTCCCAGACCACCAGACTTCGCCACAGCAACGCGTGGCCGGGCACAGCTAGTACATTATAAAATACTTGAGCCATATACTGAACAAAATCTGGCTACCAGTATTAAAAAAACTCAACAATCAGAACAGTAAATAAGAAGCAACACTCTGAAAACAGAGGAGTTCCAGACATGAATTAACCAGGGGCAGCTAACGACTCTAAACAATGGATGCCCCCAGGCAGGAAGAAGCCAGGAGATGAAGCTATTCAATGCTAATCAAGGTGATTAACCTGTGAGTTTTCCAGGCTGTATGGCCATGTTCTAGAAGCATTCTCTCCTGACATTTCACCCACATCTATGACAGGCATCCTCAGAGGTTGTGAGGTCTGTTGGAAGGTTTGTTGGTGGCCAAACTGGGAAGTGAGACTAAACAAGGCAAACCTCTTGCATCTTATTGAGCCTGTGCTGATGCTGTGTAAGTTGGATTTATTTTCTCTGCTGCCAACACAATATTTCATGCTGCAATTCATTGCACTTGGCTATTGTGTTTTGACTATGGTCTTTTTAAATATTTTATGGTTTTGTGAGCTGGCCATAGAACATTGTTATTGGGAGGCCTATATAAATAACGATTTAAAAAACAAAACAAAACAAGGGCTTAAAATCTTAGGAACCCAAAACTGCTTTAGGCTCAGAGCCAGTGGTAAGAGACTAAGGCAAAATCCTATTAAATCAATTCCTGAATGTGATGTAAACACATATGCAAATCTTGCTAATTAAATGGACTTACTCTGGTTTGGAACAGAAAAAGGCTTGAAACAAAGAAGTTACAGTGGACCAGCTGTTTTTTCACAGCAAATTGCCCATAGCTTTTTGAAAATGATTAAGGAATGTGCTGTATATACTCGAGTATAAGCCTAGTTTTTCAGCCCTTTTTTTAGGACTAAAAAAGGCCCCCTCGGCTTATACTCGGGTGAGGATCCTGATTGGCTTATATTTGGGTCAGCTTATACTCGAAAATATATGGTACAGCCCGAAAGACATACAACAACCATATGGTACATTTATTATTTTTCTCTGTTATTATTGGTATTAATACATTTATTATTTTATTCTATTAATTATTATTATTACATTTATTATTTTACTCTATTATTGTTGTTACTTTTACATTTATTTTACTCTATTTTTATTATTAATACATGTATTATTTTACTCTATTTTTACATTTATTATTTTACGGCATTTATTATTATTATTATTATTATTATTATTACATTGATTATTTCACTCTATGATTATTAAAAGGATACATAAACACATTTACATTGAAGAAGATGAAAATAATGATTTAATTAGAGTTGAATATCTTAAATTCCAGTTTGATGTAAAGATCCCAAAACATTTAAACGACTGGTGCCTCAATTAATGTAAATGTATTGGTACAGTAGAGTCTCACTTATCCAACATAAACAGGCCAGCAGAATGTTGGATAAGCGAATATGTTGGATAACAAGGAGGGATTAAGAAAAAGCCTATCAAACATCAAATTAAGTGATGATTTTACAAATTGAGCACCAAAACATCATGTTATACAACAAATTTGACAGAAAAAGTAGTTCAATATGCAGTAAAGCTACGCAGTAATTACTGTATTTACGAATTTAGCACCAAAATATCACGATGTATTTACCACCCTCGGCTTATACTCGAGTCAATGTTTTCCCAGATTTCTTGTGGTAAAATTAGGTGCCTTGGCTTATATTTGGGTCGGCTTATACTCGAGAAAATATGGTAATTTTATTGGTATCTCGGCTTATACTCGAGTCAATGTTTTCCCAGATTTCTTGTGCTAAAATTAGGTGCCTTGGCTTATATTTGGGTCGACTTATACTCGAGAAAATACGGCAATTTTATTGGTATCTCGGCTTATACTGGAGTCAATGTTTTCCCAGTTTTTTTATGGTAAAATTAGGTGCCTCGGCTTATATTCGGGTCGGCTTATACTCGAGTATATATGGTAAATCTCCAGACAGCATAGGGACTGGGCCTTTTGCACATGGCATAAACAACAAGGAGCATGTGCAGAGTGCTTTCCCTTTCATCCCATTGAGTCGTGGGCTTACACCCAACAAGCAAAGCCGTGCCAGATGCACCGGGATCCTGTGAGTTAAGAAACTGTCAGCCACAGATCCATTCAGGGAGATTTTTAGCATGCACATTTCCAGTGGATGATGAATGACTCAATTCGTGTGATTTATTGGTTCGTTCTTCCAGACCAACATTATTCATCTTTTAAATCCTTATTACGAACCTCATTTGGAGCATTTGCAAATCTGCCCCCATGGAAAACAAATCCTGTGAGAAAATAAACGCTGGAAGAATATTTAGACTGGAAAAGAGAAGATGGGGGGAGTGGTATGAGATATAGGGGTGGGGAAGAGAGACCTCTTAGGGTGCCTCAAAAAGGATTTGCACATGGCAGAGGGGAAAAAAACTGTTTTCTTTTTGCTGTGAAGAACTAGACCAAACAGAGTTGAATTATACAAGGGTTGAATGAAAAGTAATGCCTCCACCTTCGTTACTTCAGTTTGGATGGGAATATTTTAATAAATCAAATGCAGAAATAATCCTTAGAATGTGGTCTTTAACTATCACTATTCACTTTTCCACATAATCACCAGACAATTGGATACATTTCTGCCAACTATGAACACGTTTTCTGAAGTCGTCACGGGAAGATGTCAACACTCGGTTTCCACAACCGGCGTCCCACAGTCCCCATTGTGCACAGATCTTCCGATCACCATGCAAAGCAATAATGTGACCCACACATTCTTGTGAAATGCCAATTGTGCTTGAAATTTCTCTCTGAGGGATACAACGATCGTCCTAAATCAATCTGTCAACCTTTTGCTTGTGAAACTCAGTGGTTGCTGTCACAGGACGTTCAACTCTTTCTTTGTCACGCAAGTCAGATGTTCCTACCTCAACCTCTTTAACCTCACATCAACACAATCACCATAAACAGCTTGCATTCTCTGCTGAATCTCCTTTGGGGTGGCACCTTCTGCGGTGAAGAATTCAATGACTGCACATTGCTTAAGTCGCATTGACCGACCGTCTGCGCAGGGTTCCATACTTTGCACTTTAACAACACAACCGTTCAATGCTCAGGCTTCCCCATCTGCACATGGTTCCATAATTTGCACTTTAACAACACAACCGTTGAATGCTAAGGCTTCTCAGTCTGCACAGGGTTCCATACTTCACACTTTAACAACACAACCGTTCAATGCTAAGGCTTCCCATTCTGCGCAGGGTTCCATACTTCACACTTTAACAACACAACCGTTCAAGGCTAAGGCTTCCCATTCTGCGCAGGGTTCCATACTTCACACTTTAACAACACAACCGTTCAAGGCTAAGGCTTCCCATTCTGCGCAGGGTTCCATACTTCGCACTTTAACAACACAACTGTTCAATGCTAAGGCTTCCTGCCAAATGGAACTGTAGAGGAGAGTCTACTGAACAAGCCAGTACCTGCCGCAGACCAGGACTGTCATCTGTTGAGGTGTTACGAAGGTGGAGGCATTACTTTTCATTCAACCCTCGTACAACGGTGCTTTGGTTTGCAACTATCTGGCTGCCTCCTTCCTTTGGCCAAAAGTTTAGGCCTTTGGAAGAAACACTGGGCCACTATGGCCGCTGCACTCCAGGCCCTAAGCGATGACATTGTTGTTGCTCTTGTTGTTGCTGTCAAGTATGAAATGTATTTGCTAATTGCTTTCCGCCCACCAGGACTTCCCCAAGTGATGCCAATAGACTCTATAAATTACACCGTTCGAAAGCACAGCGCTCGCAGTTTTATAAACCAAAGGCCATGCAAAAGAATAACAGTTTTGACCACTGCAATGGAAGGTCAACAAGAGGCAGCACAAACGTACAAAAGCTGCATCTGCAGCGTCTATGACTTGCTGGCTCACTTATGGGATGGGGTGAAAGGGTATGGAATATAGGATCCTGAAAAAGGGCTGGCAGCCAGAACAGAAGTGATCTATGTGGCAGTGTTATGCTATGTTACACAGAATGTCAGACTTGTGAAAAAATTCATCAACTTGTAAAAAGAGGAGGCATGGTGAGAAGGAGTTCATTTCCCTTCCCTCTTTGGAGTCTCCCTCTCCACTGCATTTTCTCCCTAGAGAAGGAGTCTCCCTTGGCTATCTTTTCAGCACCAAAAGAAAGTTTTTAACTGCTACAGGCTATTTAATCATCATATCCAGACTTAGGTTTTGCGTGTGCATATTTGCGCTCAATTTTGTGCTTTAAATTGCTCATGTAAATAGCATGCCCACAGGGGCGGTTCAACCGTGAGGCAAATTAGGCAGTTGCCTGTGGCACCATCCTCTAGGGGGCGCAATTGAGGTGCTCCCACATGCGCACATCCCTCCTTATTATCCAACATTTTTGCTTATCCAATGCTTTTATTTTTCAGTGATTGGTTTGGGGTGGTGGGACGCCAAAATTCTGTTCGCTTACACTTGAAAATTACCTAGGGCCGGCCCTGTATGCCCACACTTGAAATATCTATCTCAGTATGATATTATTTATTTATCATGTCAGAAGTAAATTGAGGGTACAGTTATCATGTATTTAAAAATACAACATTAAAAACTTGGCATTATATTACGTGTCCTTGGACCAGAAGCTGGCCACTTG
This sequence comes from Anolis carolinensis, assembly GCF_035594765.1. NCBI lineage: Eukaryota > Metazoa > Chordata > Lepidosauria > Squamata > Anolidae > Anolis > Anolis carolinensis. Next base: position 21,041 of record NW_026943872.1, read on the forward strand.
GGAGTGCCTCTGGCGTCACTGTGAGAAGGTCCTCCGCTGTGCATGTGGCAGGGTTCAGGCTGCATTGTAGTCAGTGGTCTGAGGTTTGCTCTTCTCCACACTCGCATGTCATAAACTCCACTTTGTAAACCCATTTCTTAATATTGACTCTTCACCTCGTGGTGCCAGAGCACGGTCTGTTCAGAGCCTTCCAAGTCGCTCAGTCTTTTGTGTGCCATGGAGGGAGTCTCTCATTCTGTATCAGCCATGGATTGAGGTTCCAGGTTTTAACCTGCCACTTTTGGACTCTCACTTGCTGAGGTGTTCCTGCGAGTGTCTCTGAAGATCTTAGCTGTTTCTTGATTTAAGGCGTTGGCATGCTGGTTGGTATCCGAATAGAGGATTGGCCAGAGATGTCAATGCCTTGGTCCTTTCGTTATTGGCTGCTATTTCCCTAGGGATGTCAGGTGGTGCAATACCAGCTAAACAGTATAATTTTTCCAGTGGTGTTGGGCATAGACATCATGTGATGATGCAGCATGTCTCATTAAGAGCCACGTTCACTATTTTAACACTGGGCATTCGTATTCAGCAGCAGAATGGCATAGCGCAAGAAGTCTTCACTGTGTCCGGTTGTGATCTCCGGGTTGTGCCAGTCAGCTTTCGTATGATATTATTTCTAGCACCCACTTTTGCTTGATATTCAAGTCAGAGAGTGATCCAGAGTTCTGTTATTATCATTTAGCAGATGATATGTACTTCGTGGGGTGGTGTATATTCATAGGAAAGCTGTGGCAATGCTGGGAAGGGAGGAAGCATTTGTTGTTGAAACTTCTTGAGTCAACCGAGTTGATATCTTTTGGCATTTTCCATCCTTGAACTACCGTATGTGACATCTTCCAAATCTATGTTTTCTTAAAATACAGTGATATCCTCCATGTTAGTGGGACATTCAATCTGCTCCAGGTATTACTCTCAACTTTAAAGGAGCCGTTCAAAGTATTCCACCAGATACTTGCAATATTTTTGATAATTCCTTTAAATATCAGACTAAAACCCAGAGCGCAGTCAGTGCTCCTCTGACATGGGAGCTACCAAATCTTGAGATGTTCTTCATTCACCATTTCCATTTGAAAAGTTTTTTTGTATAACCTTGCTCAGAAATCCATATATATTTGTGCGCACATTCCTCCTGTGACTATTTCTCAAAAACAATTTTCCTAATACTGTATATCACATTTTAGTGTCAGTTTCAAGAATATATGCATTTCAACGTCATGGTTCCAGCGAGTGACAGACAAAATGTATCCAATTGGTGTTGTCTCCTTTTCGCAATCATTTTGTCCCATTTGCACATCAGTTGCTGTTTTCTTTTATTTTCTTTTTTTAAAAACACTATTCAAACCGGAACTGTGAATTTTAGCATGCACATTTCTCCTAATGTACATCTACGTACATAATTATGCCTTAACACACCTTTTCAGGCAACCAGTTTCACCCACAAAGACAATGTTATTTTTGCAAATGTATGCTTTTTTGTACAGGCCCCCAGTGGCACAGCATGTTAAAGTGCTGAGCTGCTGAATTTGCGGACCGAAAGATCGCAGGTTCGAATCCGGGGGCAGGGTGAGCTCCTGCTGTTAGCCCCAGCTTCTGCCAAACTAGCAGTTCGAAAACATGCAAATGTGAGTAGATCAATAGGTACCGCTCCGGCGGGAAGGCAACAACGCTCCATGCAGTCATGCTGGCCACATGACCTTGGAAGTGTCTACGGACAACACCGGCCCGCTCATCTTGGAAATGGAGATGAGCACCAACCCCAAGAGTCGGACATGACTGGGGAAATCTTTTTTAAAAAAATATTTTTATTAAGGTTTTTATCATATGAAATAAAGTAAATTAACATCGGAAGAGTGGGAACATTTTGATTATATAGAAAGTAGGAAAACAGAAAAGGAAGAAAAAGAAAATGAAGAAAAATAAAAAATAAAAGAAAATAAAAATAATTAAAAATTAAAAAAATAAAAATTTGTTGACTTCTTACTTTGATAGTCCTATAGTCCATTTTCAGTCAATGTGTTCTTGTTTTAAATCTACTGTATATACTCGAGTATAAGCCTAGTTTTTCAGCCCTTTTTTAAGGCTGAGAAAGCTCCCCTCGGCTTATACTCGAGTGAGGATCCCGGCTGGCTTATGTTTGGGTCGGCTTATACTCAAGTATATAGGTAATCAGACAGTCTTATCTTATTAAAGTCTTCTTCTTCTTCTTCTTCTTCTTCTTCTTCTTCTTATTATTATTATTATCATAAATTACAATTTTATGTAAACATTCAAACACATTTAACTTATTGATGCCTCAAATAATGTAATTTTATTAGTACAGTAGAGTCACACTTATCCAAGCCTCGCTTGTCCAAGTTTCTGGATTATCCAAGGCATTTTTGTAGTCAATGTTTTCAATATATCGTGATATTTTGGTGCTAAATTCGTAAATACAGTAATTACAAGCTAACATTACTGTGTATTGAACTGCTTTTTTGTCAAATTTGTTGTAAAACATGATGTTTTGGTGCTTAATTTGTAAAATCATAACACAGCTCGGGCTGTGGCGCAGGCTGGAGAGCAGCTGCAATGAATCACTGCAATGAATCACTCTGACCAGGAGGTCATGAGTCCGAGGCCCGCTCGGAGCCTATGTTTGTCTTGTCTTTGTTCTATGTTAAAAGGCATTGAATGTTTGCCTATATGTGTAATGTGATCCGCCCTGAGTCCCCTTTGGGGTGAGAAGGGCAGTATATAAATGCTGTAAATAAATAATAAATAAATAAAATAATTTGATGTTTAATACGCTTTTCCTTAATCCCTCTTTATTATCCAAGATATTCACTTATCCAAGCTTCTGCTGGCCCGTTTAGCTTGGATAAGTGAGACTCTACTGTATCTATATTTATTTTTATTTTTGAAATTTTCCAGTAGCTGCTGCATTTCCCACCCTCAACTTATACTCGAGTCAATAGGTTTTCCCAGTTTTGTGATAAAATTTGGTGCCTCAGCTTATATTCAGGTTGGCTTATACTTGAGTATATACGGTACTTCTCCTCTGTTTTCTTCTTTACCTTCGGATTGCATACTTTCAACAAAAGAGGAGAAACCTTTACCTTCCGTACTATGAATGAAAAAGAAAATTGCATTAACTTATTTTGCAGCCCAATAAGCAGAGTTCAAGTCCAGATATAAACTGGGTGCTGGGAATTCTTTCTGCTTGAAATACATGGCTGAGAAATACTATGGAGAGAAAAATGCAGTTTGCAGCTGCAGCCAAGAATGGAGATCGATGCTTGCAGCAAGCAATCTGCCTTTACTAATACCATTACTCATTGTTTCCTACACAAACAGAGACTGAGTAACCTATGCATGCAGACACCTCCTCATTGCCAACGAAACCCTCTAATCAGAGAAGGAGGGGAAAGCAGACGGAAGGCTTGGGAGGCAGGCAGAAAACCATCTTGTTGTGACAACATTGTCACAACACAAGTATGACACAACTGAAACAAAGGAAGCCGCGTTTGTATTGGGTCAGACCATTGGTCCTTCCAGCCCTGTACTGTCTAGTCTAGAAGGCCATGCTTTCTTTCCCAAGATCTCAGAGAAGGGTTTTTAAAATAGCTTTAGGTAAAGGTAAAGGTTTTCTCTTGATGTTAAGTCCAGTAATGTCCAACTCTGGGGGTTGGTGCTCATGTCCATTTCTAAGCCGAAGAGCCGGCGTTGTCCCTAGACACCTCCAAAGTCATGTGGTCACTGGCATGGATGCGTTGTTACCTTCCTGCCGTAGCGGTACCTATTGATCTACTCATATTTGCATGGTTTTGAACTGCTAGGTTGGCAGAAACTGGGGCTAACAGCAGGCTATTCTTGGAATAGTGTAATAATAGAGTAAAATAATAAATGCAATAATAACTGTGGGACTTCCGAATCCAGACTGACAAGGTTCTGGAACACAACACACCAGACATCACAGTTGTGGAAAAGAAAAAGGTTTGGATCATTGATGTCGCCATCCCAGGTGACAGTCGCATTGACAAAAAACAACAGGAAAAACTCAGCCGCTATCAGGACCTCAAGATTGAACTCTGGCAGAAACCAGTGCAGGTGGTCCCTGTGGTGATGGGCACATTGGGTGCCATGCCAAAAGATCTCAGCCGGCATTTGGAAACAATAGACATTGACAAAATTACGATCTGCCAACTGCAAAAAGCCACCCTACTGGGATCTGCACGCATCATCTGAAAATACATCACACAGTCCTAGACACTTGGGAAGTGTTTGACTTGTGATTTTGTGATACGAAATCCAGCATATCTTTCTTGTTTGCTGTGTCATACAATAAAATAATAATAATAATAATAATAATAATAATAATAATAATAATAATAAATCACACAGCCCTAGACACTTGGGAAGTGTTCGACTTGTGATTTTGTGATACAAAATCCAGCATATCTTTCTTGTTTGCTGTGTCATACAATAAAATAATAATAATAATAATAATAATAATAATAATAATAATAATAATAAATCACACAGCCTTAGACACTTGGGAAGTGTTCGACTTGTGATTTTGTGATACGAAATCCAGCATATCTATCTTGTTTGCTGTGTCATAATAAAATAAAATAATAATAATAATAATAATAATAATAATAATATCAGAGTGAAATAATAAATGTAATAATAATAATAATAATAATAATAATAATAATAATAGAGTAAAATAAATGTAATAGTAGCCACAATAATAGAGAAGATTAATAAATGTATACCAATAATAATACAGAAAAATAATAAATGTACCATATATTCTCGAGTATAAGCTGACCCAAATATAAGCCAACCAGGACCCTTACCCGAGTATAAGCCGATGGGCTTTTTCAGTCTTAAAAAAAGGGCTGAAAAAGTAGGCTTATACTCGAGTATATACGGTATATATTGCATATTTGCATGTTTTCGAACTGCTAGGTTGGTAGAAGCTGGGGCTAACGGTGGGTTGGCTTATACTCGAGTATATACGGTAGCTTTTCCAAGCTATGGTACCCAGTGCAGTATTTCAAACCTCTGCAGAGGAGTAATTTCAGTTTATTTATTTGATGCATTTATTCTGCTCTTCATCAAAAGGATTTTCAGCACGCTTATGTTGTCAGTTAGCAAACATAAAACAATAATTACCCTCCAAAACCATTAAAACTCTTACCAGCAAGCAAATTAAAAGCAGCATTAAAACAATAAGCGCAGGAACAGGCCTCCTCACAAGTAAGGACTGCCGCCTACTGCTCATCTCTTTAATTATTCCTGCCTTGTCCTCTCCGCAGCTGCTGGCATTGATTTGTTGGAATAAGTACATTTGTTAGTATATCTGCCATGACTTTGGAAAAGTCAACAACAAACACATGCTGGAAAATGTCTGAACAGCAATTAATGTTTTAAACAATGCAGGACAGTTCCCAGCCTGCCCTGTTAAATGCTGACATCTACTGATAAATGGGTGGAAAGAAGGAAGAGACAAAATTAATCCGTAAAAAAAGAAATTGGGGTGGTTGAGATGTACCATACCGTATATACTCGAGTATAAGCCGACCCGAATATAAGCCAAGTCATCTAATTTTACCACAAACAACTGGGAAAACATTGACTCAAGTATAAGCAGAGAGTGGTAAATTTCAGAAATAAAAATCGATACCAATAAAATTAAATTAATTGAGGCATCAGTAGGCTAAACGTTTTTGAATATTTACATAAAACTGTAATTTAAGATAAGACTGTCCAACTCTGATCAAGTCATCATTCTCATCTTCTTCAATGTACATGTGCTTACCTAGCCTTTTAATAATAATAGAGTAAAATAATAAATGTAAGAATAATAATAAATACAGTCAAATAATAAATATAATAATAAATGTAATAATATCAGAGTGAAATAATAAATGTATCAATAATAATAAAAATAGAGTAAAATAAATGTAATAGTAACAATAATAATAGAGTGAAATAATAAATGTAATAATAGAATAAAATAATAAATGTAATAATAGAATAAAATAATAAATGTAATAATAACAATAATATCAGTGAAATAATAAATGTATCAATAATAATAAAATAGAGTAAAATAAATATAATAGTAACAATAATAATAGAGTAAAATAATAAATGTAATGATAAATAGAGTAAAATAATAAATGTAATACAGAAGAGTCTCACTTATCCAAGCCTCGCTTATCCAAGCTTCTGGATAATCCAAGCCATTTTTGTAGTCAATGTTTTCAATATATCATGATATTTTGGTTCTAAATTCGTAAATACAGTAATTACAACATAACATTACTGCGTACTGAACTACTTTTTCTGTCAAATTTGTTGTATAACAATGTTTTGGTGCTTAATTTGTAAAATCATAACCTAATTTGATGTTTAATAGGCTTTTCCTTCATCCCTCCTTATTATCCAAGATATTCACTTATCCAAGCTTCTGCCGGCCCGTTTAGCTTGGATAAGTGAGACTCTACTGTAATAATATCAGTGAAATAATAAATGTGTCAATAATAATAAAAATAAGATAAAATAAATGTAGTAGTAACAATTATAATAGAGTAAAATAATAAATGAAATGATAATAATAGAGTAGAAAAATAAATGTAATAATATCAATAATAATAGAGGAAAAATAATCAATGTACCATATATACTCAAGTATAAGCTGACCCGAATATAATCAGGACCTTCACCCGAGTGTAAGGCGAGGAGGGCTTTTTCAGTCCTAAAAAAGGGCCGAAAAACTCAGATTATACTCGAGTATATACGGTAATAATAATAATGATGATGATGATTATGATGTACTAGTAAATGTTAGAAATGACTGGATTGTTTTCAACTATTTTGTTGACTGGTTTCGGAGGAAAGGTGGTTTGTAAATAAGGTTAACAACAACATTCTCACTCAGGCTGTGAGATGTTGGATACTTTGGTAAATGATGAAAATGATGTCAAAATTTGGTGCTTTATATCAGTGATACCATAGTTTTCAAATTTTCTCTGCTATGGCAGACATTTCTGACAATTGCCTACTGTTCTCCAACAGCGCTAAGAATTACCATGAAATGTCAACAATTGCTAGTCATAAGCTTTTAGATTCATACTAACTGTGCCTGGCCACGCGTTGCTGTGGCTTATGGGAATCCTTTGTTGGCTAGATGGAATAGCAGTAAATAGCCTTGGAGCCTCAAAGCCTGGCTGTTTTTTTCTTATGGGAATCCTAGTTTGGTGTGCTGGAATACAATGGAATAGGTTTGCTGCTTGGAAGTCTGGGTACTTGCGTTCTAGGGTAATAATTTTGGCCAAATTTGGTGTGATTTGGCCCAGTGGTTTTGTTGTTAACTCAGTCCTACAACATACATCACATTTATATATATATAGATATCACTTATCATCTATATATATAAAAGAGTGATGGCATCACGGCGACCCACAAAACAACAAAACTACAGGCCCCCCAACCTCGAAATTTGACGACACAACCCATCATCCACAGCTCTAGGTTGATACAACAAAAAGAAAAGAAAAATAAAGTCCTAATTAGAGAGAGAGAGGAATAATTGCTTTTATCCAATTGCTGCCAGCTAGAAGGCTAAGCTCCTCCAACTTGGTCTCCTAGCAACCCAATAAAAAATAATAAAAAACACTAAAAAATTAATACAATAAAATACCATAATAACAAAAAATAACTAAAAATAATACAAGAAAATAATAAAATATAATAAATAAAAAGATAACTTACAATAAAATTAATTAAAAAATAGAAATAACGTCAAATAAAAATTACACAACAATTTTAACCAATACCACCACCACTTTGCCACAGCAACGCGTGGCCGGGCACAGCTAGTAGATTCCTATAATCCTAGAATTGGAAGGGACCTCATGGGCCATCAAGTCCAACCCCATTCTGCCAAGAAGCAGGAAAATCGCATTCAAATCCCCCTCAACAGATGGCCATAAAGCCTCTGTTTCAAACCTCCAATGAAGAAGCCTCCACCACACTCCGGGGCAGAGAGTTCCACTGCTGAACAGCTCTCCCAGTTAGGAATTTCTCCCTCATGTTCAGGTGGAATCTCGTATATATGTATGTGTCAGAGTATTTGCAGCGCAGCAGTAGTTGGATGGAAGCAGTGGAACGCAGAACAAAGAGACACTCAGAGACATTGGTAAAACTATTTACAAAGTTTTACTGTATGCAGCAGTATTCAACACAAACAGACTTGCAGACGACAGATGAACACAGGACTGTTCTGTTCTCCAACAGAACTTGACTCGAACTCTAGGCAGACAGAACTCAACTGAATTGAACTGAACTGATGCAATCGTTATGCACAAACACTTGTGTCTGGATACTCCCTAGTTCCAGCCACACATCAAGTTCATCATAGCTTCTTGGCAATTAACTCTTTCCACACTATGGTACATTCTGGATGATGCAATCAGTTGCAATACAAGCATGGCACAAATTGCATTTAAACACTATAAACACAAATCCCACATTAACAGTATGCACACATGTTTGAAGATTTCCAAAGCAGCATTCGGGCTTTCAGAGAAGAGGAATCCACTATGAACCAAAGCAGACACTTCTCTCTTCCATCTCTGCTGCTGCCCACCTCTTTTCCTGGCAGCAAACTGCTGGAGAAATCAGAAACAAAAGCCTGCATCACAATACAACCCCACGGTGTAAAGATGCAGTTGCTGCTTGAGCTAAATTACCCCCCAACGAGTGCAGCTGGCAATTACGCCTGACATACGCTCAGCCAGCCGTGCCAGGAGGAAAGAAGAGTTACCGTCAGGATGGTTGCAAGGTTCAAGATCATTCAAAGGAAAAGCCTCCTGAAGCTTCTCTCTCTCTCTCTCTCCCCGCCTTCATTCGATTCCTTTCCCCCACCCACATCATTTTATTTTTAAAACGATTCCTTTGAAGATAGTTTGGAAACTACAGCTAGTTCAGCGATCGGCAGCCAGGTACTAACAGGGAGAGAACCACTCCCATGCTGCAGCAGCTCCACTGGCTGCCGGTCTGTTTCTGAGCTAAATACAAAGAGCTGGTTGTTACCTATAAAGCCCTAAACAGCTCAGGTCCAGGCTATTTGTCAAATCGCATCTCCCTGTATCGACCATCTCGGGCACTTCGGTCAGCGGAGGAGGCCCTACTCTCAGTCCCACTCCATAGCAGCTATGGTCCAAGTGACTGAACATTTTCAGCAACTTGGTCACTTAAATCGGTCCAGGTATACACTCGCTCTGTGCAATAATATTTTTACTGACTGTTTAAATATATATATTTTTTTAATGTGGGATTTTTATGAAAACGTGTATGTTATTGTCATTTTATACTTTTGATATTAGTGAAGTAGTCGTGGCATTGAAAGTTTGCCGTTTATATGTATGTTAACCACCCTGAGTCCCTCTGGGAATAGAGGGCAGTCTAGAAGTAAAGTTTTTATTATTATTATTATTATTATTATTATTATTATTATTATTAATGACACAACGACATTGTATGACACAGCAAACAAGATAGATATGCTGGGTTCCCTACTTCACACTTTAACAACACAACTGTTCAATGCTAAGGCTTCCCCGTCTGCGCAGGGTTCCATACTGCGCACTTTAACAACACAACCGTTCAATGCTAAGGCATCCCAACAAGATGAGTCCACAACAGACACTCTGCTGGCTGTTGTATTGGATCACACCTCGGACACTTCCTATTATTATTATTATTATTATTATTATTATTATTATTATTGACACAACGACATTGTATGACACAGCAAACAAGATAGATATGCTGGATTTTGTATCACAAAATCACAAGTCGAACACTTCCCAAGCGTTTAGGACTCTGTGATGTATTTTCGGATGATGCGCGCAGATTTCAGTCGGGTGGCCTTTTGCAGTTGGCAGATTGTAATTTTGTCAATGTCTATTGTTTCCAAATGCTGGCTGAGATCTTTTGACACGGCACCCAATGTGCCCATCACCACCAGGACCACCTGTACTGGTTTCTACCAAAGTCTTTATTTATTATTTATTTATTTACAGCATTTATATTCTGCCCTTCTCACTCCGAAGGGGACTCAGGGCAGACCACATTACACATATAGGCAAACATTCAATGCCTTTAACATAGAACAAAGACAAGACAAACATAGGCTCCGAGCGGGCCTCGAACTCATGACCTCCTGGTCAGAGTGATTCATTGCAGCTGGTTGCAGCTGGCTTGCTCTCCTGCCTGCGCCACAGCCCGGGCCCGCAGTTCAATCTTTGCAGTTCAATTTTGAGGTCCTGATAGCGGCTGAGTTTTTCTTGTTTTTTATTATTATTATTATTATTATTATTATTATTATTATTATTATTATTATTATATTGTATGACACAGCAAACAAGATAGATATGCTGTATTTCGTTTCACAAAATCACAAGTCGAACACTTCCCAAGTGTCTAGGACTGTGTGATGTATTTTTGGATGATGCGCGCAGATCCCAGTAGGGTGGCCTTTTGCAGTTGACAGATCTATTATTATTATTATTATTATTATTATTATTATTATTATTATTATTATTATTAACTGTGCCCGGCCACGCATTGCTGTGGCTTATGGGAATGCTTTGTTGGCCGAGTGGAATAGTAATGAATAGCCTTGCAGCCTAAAAAGCCTGAACTCTGGCTGTACCCTGGTGCCATTGTGACCGAGGGGGTTGCTAGGAGATGAAGTGGGCAGGGCCTAAAGGGGGCGGGGCCTACCCTTCTGATCAGCAACCAGGGTTGAAAATAGCTCTTCCTCTTTCTCTAATTTGGACTTTATTTTCCAGGGTTTTTTTGTTTGTTTGAAAGACATAGATTGGTTGGCTGTCTTTTGTGGCCAAATTTGGTGTGATTTGGTTCAGTGGTTTTGTTGTTTACTCAGTCCTACAAATGTACATGACATTTTTATATAGAATCACTAGCTGTGCCCGGCCACGCGTTGCTGTGGTGTTGTCTGGTGGTGTTGGTGAGAAATTGTTGAGGTAGTGGTGGTATTGAATGTCTGTTGTGTGGTTGTCTTTATGTTTAGTATGCACACTGAAGTGGATTATATGGCAGTGTGGAGTCAAGATAATCCAGTGCAAAGCAGATAATAACCCTTGCTGTTGACCTATGCAGCCCCGAAAGACAGTTGCATCTGTCAATTAGGGAAATTTAGGTACGCTTTATGCGGGAGGCTAATTTAACTAATTTACAACATCATAAAAAACTGCCAGCAAAACACGAGGAAAGGAATGAGGAAGTACAGCCACTAGTGGACAGTGAAGCAACAGCTCCCCCTGTGGCCGGAATCGTGAAGCTGGAAAAAAATGTTAAAAATGCCTCTGAGTCTGTCTATATATGTTGTTTGTCTGTTGGCATTGAATGTTTACCATATATGTGTTCATTGTAATCCGCCCTGAGTCCCCTTCGGGGTGAGAAGGGTGGAATATAAATACTGTAAATAAATAAATAATAAATAAATAATATAAGATTATAAATGGGTTATATAGCTGTGTGGAAGGGCCTTGAGTCTACACTGCCATATAATCCAGTTAAAATCTGATAATCTGTGGAAGAGGCCTAAGTGAGGCCTAACTGTGCCTGTCCCCTGGGCTGAGTAGGTTGCTAGGAGACCAAGTGGGTAGAGCTTAGCCTTCAAACTGGCAGCAATTGGATAAAAACTATTATTTCTCTCCGTGTAATTAGGACTTTATTTTTCTTTTCTTTTTGTTGTATCAACCTAGAGCCATTAATGATGGGTTGTGTTGTCAAATTTCGAGGTTGGGGGGCCTGTAGTTTTGTTGTTTTGCGGGTTGCCCTGATGCCATCACTCTTTTATATAGATAGATTATTATTATTCCTTTCAGGTCAACTTTCTATACATTTAGCTGCATTACAGGCACATAGCAGTTTTAAATAGGCATTCCAACCACTGCAATGAACCCAGTGGTTAATTCAGTTGTCTGTCCAACCCCTTGATCCAGAGGTCGGGCTTATCATGGCCTTTTCTGCTGTTCCTCCTGTTGATTCTGTGCCACGTGGAGACGGTGGCTGCCAGAGCACAGCATTCATCTCCAAGAAAAATTACCCTCTGCGTCGCCTGGAGAAGGAGACCTGAGATTAAACCCCCGCCGGCGCCGGCGCCGTGCACTCCATCACCTGCTCTTATCTTCCACACATTCCTTTCTTCCTTGTCTTTTTGGTGGCATCTTGACTCCTCTCGCCAAGAAATCGGCCGGCTCTCTTGTTCAAACAGGCAGAGCAATTTTTAAAGGAGAGGCCAGGCCGAGCTGCTGATGTCACAGATTTCCCTCTCTGCGAATCTGCATTCTCAGCACACGCTGGGTTAACTTTGATGGTGCCCCTCCGCCTTCGCAGTTACCTCTCATCTGAAATCAATGCCCCTTTCATCCTTGCTACAGAGCTTTGGTTCCTTATTGCTTCTAAAAAAAAATCATTTTTATTGAGTAACATTTACATGGAATAAAAACTGAGTCAAACATATAACAAAAAGCAACTACAGTACGACCCTTGTGCCCACAGTTTCATCTACCTGCATCTGACAAAATATGTCTCCTCTAGGGATTTTCAGAGTGGCGGGCGGTGGCACAGCGTGTTAAAGCGCTGAGCGGCTGAACTTGTGGACCAAAAGGTCGCAGGTTCAAATCCAGGGAGAGGAATGAGCACCTGCTGTTAGCCCCAGCTTCTGCCAACCTAGAAATTCGAAAACATGCAAATGTGAGTAGATCAATAGGTACTGCTCCGGCGGGAAGGTAGCGGCACTCCATGCAGTCATGCCAGTGGCCACATGACATTGGAGGAATGAGCTCCCGCTGTTAGCCCCAGCTTCTGCCAACCTAGCAGTTCGAAAACATGCCAATGTGAGTAGATCAATAGGTACCGCTCCGGCGGGAAGGTAACGGCGCTCCATGCAGTCATGCCAGTGGCCACATGACCTTGGAGGAATGAGCACCCGCTGTTAGCCCCAGCTACAACCAAGCTGGTGTAGGGACCATAAGCCAGAAAATAGTAGACTATTGCCTATATAGCTTTGCCTCTGCATATATCATATAGCCTTTATATAGACAATATAAGCACTTTGTATGAACCAAAGTAGTACAGTAGTCTCGGTTATCCAACGTAAATGGTCCGGCAGAACGTTGGATAAGCAGATATGTTGCATAATAAGGAGAGATTAAAGAAAAGCCTATTAAACATTAAATTAGAGCCTATTTTGGAAAACTATAGGTCAGTTCCTGTAACTTTAGATAAAAGCCGGGGATGGTTACACTGCATAGTTAATATTGGAGCAAATGAGCTCCCTTTTTCTAGTATGAATATGACAGCAAAAATAAGTTTGGTGCAAGCTCTATTGCTTTTCCTCCCTTTCCAGCTGGATCTCATCCAGGTCTTGGTACCATGGCTCAGCTCCAAAATATGTGCAGTAATAACAGCAGAGGATAATAATGGGCATGTGCTAAGTGTCTATCTTTCTATTTTTAAAGCGGCTGACAAGCTAAATATCAAACCCCCCTCAGCTGCCAATGTATTAAGGATAGCCGGATCCTTTTTCAGCGTGCTTTCTGTAGCCAGATTTTGTTCATTTTCATGGTTTCCTCCTTTCCGTTGAAATTGTCCACCTGCTTGTAGGTTTCAGTGGCTTCTCTGTGTAGTCTGACATGGTGGTTGTTCGAGTAGTCCATCATTTCTGTGTTCTCAAATAATATGCTGTGTCCAGGTTGTTTCATCAAGTGTGATGCTATAAACCCCACTTGCCTAGTTTCCAACAGACCTCATGACCTCTGAGGATGCCTGTCATAGATGTGGGCGAAACATCAGGAGAGAATGCTTCTGGTTGTGAGTGGTCCATCATTTCTGTGTTCTCAAATAATATGATGTGTCCAGGTTAGTTCATCAAGTGCCCTGCTATAAACCCCACAACAGACCTCACAACCTCTGATGATGCCATAGATGTAGGCGAAACGTCAGGAGAGAATGCTTCTGGTTGTTACAGTGGTCCACCATTTATGTGTTCTCAAATAATATGCTGTGTCCAGGTTGTTTCATCAAATGTGATGCTATAAACCCCACTTGCCTAGTTTCCAACAGACCTCACAACCTCCGAGGATGCCTGCCATAGACGTGGGTGAAACGTCAGGAGAGAATGCTTCTGGTTGTTAGAGTGGTCCATCATTTCTGTGTTCTCAAATAATATGGTGTGTCCAGGTTGGTTCATCAAGTGCCCTGTTATAAACCCCACAACAGACCTCATGACCTCTGATGATGCCATAGATGTAGGCATTTTCGTCAGGAGAGAATGCTTCTGAAACATGGCCACGCAGCCCGGAAAATTCACAGCAACCCAGTGATCCCGGCCATGAAAGCTTACAACATTTTACTAGTTGTTTATTCCCATTTTTCAAACATTGCTGTGCTGCTTTGTCATATCAGAACATTGTATCAATATTTGCTTTTTTGTTGATAATAGCTGCAATCAGAGTCTGAATAAACACATGGGTGAGAACACTTGTCAAGAACGAAAGAAACCACATATATTTCCGTACCAAGAGACAGTATGTAGTTGCTAGAGTTCAGGCAGGGATTTGGCATATCTGTGGGCTGGTTCCCAAATAATATTTAGGGAACCGTGGGAGAGTCACACCTTCCCCGGCTAACAAACCCAGTAGGTTTGCTGGGAGAATAAAGAGTCACCACATTAGGATTTGGAGAGCAAGGTTCGGATCTCTACTTGGCCATGGAAAATCACTCACTTATCCAACGTTCTGGATTATCCAACACATTTTTGTAGTCAATGTTTTCAATACATCGTGATATTTTGGTGCTAAATTCGTGAATACAGTAATTACTACATAGCATTACTGCGTATTGAACTACTTTTCTGTCAAACTTGTTGTGTAACATGATGTTTTGGTGCTTAATTTGTAAAATCATGACCTAATTTGATATTTAATAGGCTTTTCCTTAATCCCTCCTTATTATCCAACATATTCACTTATCCAATGTTCTGCCGGCCCGTTTATGTTGGATAAATGAGACTACTGTATTACTATTTGTAGATTTAGCATTCTATTGATTTCTCCTTCAACCATTCTCCAATATTCTTGCACTTGATCGCACTCCCATATCATATGATATAAACACCCCTCTTTGTTCACGACCGTGCCAACACTTATCCTTCATCCCTGGTAAAAAACGTGAAAGTTGTGAAGGAGTTCTGTACCATTTTTGTAACTTTTTCCTTCTTGCTTCCCTTAATACATTGGGATTCCTTCCAAGGTGATCCTTGGTGCTCGAGATGCTTGTCTATTCTTAAGGTGAAAAGCACATGTGTGCATGGATTAGGAATCAGCTGGTTTTCCCTGTAATAGGCAATAAGAGCACCTAAAGCTTCAGAGAGCTTCTGTTCAACCATTTCAAAGCTCCCTGAGCAGTGATGGCACGATTGTCAGTATAGTGATGGATTAGGAATCAGCTAGTTTTCCCTGTAATAGGCAGTAAGATCACCTAGAGCTTCAGAGAGTTTCTGTCCAACCATTTCAAAGCTCTCTGAGCAGTGATGGATTAGGAATCAGCTAGTTTTCCCTGTAATAGGCAGTAAGAGCACCTAAAGCTTCAGAGAGCTTCTGTTCAACCCTTTCAAATCTTCCTGCTTGAGCAGTGATGACACAATCGTCAGCATAGTGATGGATTAGGAATCAGCTGGCTTTCTCTGTAATAGGCAGTAAGATCACCTAGAGCTTCAGAGAACTTCTGTTCAACCATTTCAAAGCTCCCTGCCTGAGCGGCGATGGCACGATCGTCAACATAATTTAACTCAAGGAAGTAAAAAAGGAAGAAAGGAGGACAGAAGGTACGAAGTCATGACTAAGCTACACGTAAGGGCTATTATGAGGAAATGACTTCGCAATAGAGAAGTTTTACATGAACTCCTCTTGTTTTTGCTTTAGAAACTTATCAGTGACATCTGGCAGCTTCCATACTAGTGAAATGGAGCTCTAGTCCAACTTCAATGATTCGTTCAAAATGCAGATACTATTTTGTGAAGCACCTTGGATATACGTAGCTGCATTAACATTCAGACTGAAAACCAGAGCAGATTCTACACTTCCTCAGACGCAGGAGCCACCAGTTGCCATAGGAAATTAAAGACTGCCAAAATACAGTAGAGTCTCACTTATCCAAGCCTCGCTTATCCAAGCTTCTGGATTATCCAAGCCATTTTTGTAGTCAATGTTTTCAATATATCATGATATTTTGGTGCTAAATTCGTAAATACAGTAATTACAACATAACATGACTGCGTATTGAACTACTTTTTCTCTCAAATTTGTTATATAACCTGATGTTTTGGTGCTTAATTTGTAAAATCATAACCTAATTTGATGTTTAATAGGCTTTTCCTTAATCCCTACATATTATCCAAGATATTCGGTTATCCAAGCTTCTGCCGGCCCGTTTAGCTTGGATAAGTGAGACTCTACTGTAGTTCCAATATTGTTTTGGGATGCTCCCTGGAGAATACCTCCTTTGGCAATGAGTTGCCACTTTACACCATGCGCCAATTAGGAATGCTGTATTGGTTGTGTGCGCACACTATTACCAATGAGTCTGCCTTCTGTGTGTGTGTGTGTGTGTGTGTATGTGTGTATGCTCACACTTTGCTCACTGGTCCTGTGCCTTCCAGCTCTCCTGCGTAGCAAGTGGTATTGGTAGGGGAACACAACAGGCAGTATCTGTGCCGGCGAGATAAGATTCTGTGCCTTGCGCTGTGGCTTTGACTTTGACTTGCTCTTGATGTCGTGACTTCCTGGAACAAAAACAAAGGGGAAAGTGAAGCTGGAAGGGGTGGCAGGAGAGGGGGAGAGAGAATGAGGTGTGCGAGGAAAACCAGTTGCCCAATTTCTTTGCTCCCCTCTGAATGAAAGGGGGCTGCAGACCCCGGTCGGAAAACAAAGACAGCGTGGGAAGTAATTGTGGGCGAGGGTGTGATGTGTGCATGCCAAACAAAGCCGTGCGCGTCCAGATGTCAATTCTGGCTCCAGGAATGGATGCATTGCAGAGGAGGAAAGGTATACCCACACAATATACACACAAGCAATCTGTTAAGGGTTAGCCATGCTGGTTTGTTTCAGTATGGGAAGTAAAGGAAAAAAAGCCGTTCTGTAGAACCTTTAAGACCAAATCTACGAGGGTTGAATTAAAAGCAATGCCTCCACCTTCGTTACTTCTGTTTGGATGGGAATATTTTAATAAATCAAATGCAGAAATAATCCTAAGAATGTGCTCTTTACCACTATTCACTTTTCCACATAATGACCAGATAATTGGATACATTTCTGCCAACGATGAACAAGTTTTCTGAAGCCGTCACGGGAAGAAGTCGACACTCGGTTTCCACAACCAGCGTCTCACAGGACCAACTGTGCACAGATCTTCCGATAGCCAAGCATACTTCACACTTTAACAACACAACCTTTCAATGCTAAGGCTTCTCCGTCTGCACAGGGTTCCATACTTCACACTTTAACAACACAACCGTTCAATGCTAAGGCTTCCCGCCAAATGGAGCTAACTGTAGATGAGAGTCTCCTGAACAAGCCATTACCTGCCACAGACCAGGACTGCCATCTGTTGAGGAGTTACAAAGGTGGAGGCATTACTTTTCATTCAACCCTCCTGTTTTAGTATCAACTTTTGTGGCTTGCAATCCACTTCTTCAGATGAAATGATGGAGTACCGTATTCATTGATTTGAGGAGCTGGGGAGGGGGCGAAATGGGATACGGAAAAAACGGGATTGTAACATTAGGCACTTAGCATAAACATGCTGGCACCGTTAAGCGAAAACACGGGTCTGCTTGGCTGTTAATTGGCTCTGAAGTGTGAAACTAATACGTTCTGCTTTCAGGAAAGTTTGGTGCTGTTGGAAGCAGAGCCTTTTCTTGAAGGCTTTTGTTTGTTTGTTTGTCATACGCACAACTATCATGAAAGCCAGCCTATTAATATATATAATGGGCTGAAAAGCCATTTTCTCTGTTCAAACCACTGGTAATTGACTGGAATTTGCAAATGTATCCCAATTACAAAAACATTTAACCTACTGATGCCTCAATTAATGTAATTTTATTGGTATCTATTTTTATTTTTGAAATTTACCACCCTCGGCTTATACTGGAGTCAATGTTTTCCCTGTTTTTTTGTGATAAAATTAGGTGCCTTGGCTTATATTCCGGTCGGCTTATACTCGAGTATATATGGTAATTGGAATGTATTTTTATTTCTGAAATTTACCACCCTCGGCTTATACTGGAGTCAATGTTTTCCCAGTTTTTTTGTGATAAAATTAGGTGCCTCGGCTTATATTTGGGTTGGCTTATACTCGAGAATATATGGTATTATTATATTATCATATCATCCATTGAGTTTCAGAACTAAACCCCATTTTTTTGTGACCCTAGCCAAATATCCCAGCCATGACATCAAAGTGTGACCTTTCTGTTCTGAGTGATAATTGTCTACAAAAGGACTTTTAATCTGGGTTTATTATAAGGGTTCTTCACTCCAAATGAAGAAGGAGAGCTTGAAAGCATTGGCAATGCAATATGTGGATTCCTGGGGTGGACTCTTTGGGGTCAAAGGAGGGTCCATGGGGCTCCTGTGTTTCAAAGAAAACATTCAGAAGCCACGAAAGTCACTCCCAGAGTAAGATCTAAGCTCCGTGCAGTCCTGTGTGGTTTAAAATCCTTTTTAAAAAGCTTCAAGTAAGCTTGTGTCAAGACTGGCATGGGCGAAAGAGGCTTAAACCTTGTTCCTCTGCAGCTGGTTTTTTGTTGCAAAATTGGCCCCCCTGTGCCGGTTAAGGCAAAGAAAACCCCGTTTCTGCCTTTGGAGCTCCTACGCAGAGAGGGAATTTTGAAACAAAAACCAGTCAGGGGTGCAATGGAAGGTTAAGCCTCCCCCGCCCAGAGATGGATCGGTCCCCCAACTCTTATTAGAGAGGAAGAAAGAAAAGAAAACGATTTTAAATTGCACAATATGTGTTTTATCATAATGTGCCTCATTTTGCCACAGTGGAGTTTTTTTATACCAAATATACATTGAGGGACTCATTTAGACCAGCCTTTTGTAGTTTAAGCAAGGATTTAGATTTCCTTCAATTTGAGATATATGTTTATATAAGCTCCCTGCTCTGTATTGTGTGGTTGTGTTACGATAATATATACAGTAGATACTCGAATATAAGCCAACCCAAATGTAAGCCGAGGCACCTAATTTTACCACAAACAACTGGGAAAACATTGACTCAAGTATAAGCCGAGAGTGGTAAATTTCAGAAATAAAAATCGATACCAATAAAATTAAATTAATCAGTAGATTAAAATTTTTTGAATACAGTAGAGTCTCACTTATCCAAGCTAAATGGGCCGGCAGAAGCTTGGATAAGCGAATATCTTGGATAATAAGGAGGGATTAAGGAAAAGCCTATTAAACATCAAATTAGGTTATGATTTTACAAATTAAGCACCAAAACTTCATGTTATACAACAAATTTGACAAAATGTAGTTCAATACGCAGTAATGTTCTGTTGTAATTACTGTATTTACGAATTTAGCACCAAAATATCACGATATATTGAAAACATTGACTACTAAAATGGCTTGGATTATCCAGAGGCTTGGATAAGTGAGGCTTGGATTAGTGAGACTCTACTGTATTATTACATTGTATCACATCATAATATTATTATTAATATTACATTAGTGAGACTCTACTGCATTATTACATTGTATCACATCATAATATTATTATTAATATTACATGATGATAATATTATAATGCAATGCAATTTAATACTAATAATAATACAATATAATAATATTAATTATATATTATTTATTTCACGTAATATTACCGGTAATAGTACAGTATAGTGGTGTGCTGCAATATGCTGGTATATTGTGCTAGTGTAGTGCTGTGCTAATATAATATAATACACTGTAGATAAATATTATTTGTAAGCCACTCTGAGTCCCCTTTGGGGCGAGAAGGGCGGGATATAAATGTAGTAAATAAATAAATGAAGCCCAGATACTGTGGATGGGATTGCTTTCATGTGCAGATACATGTGGTGCCAGTCCTAACGGCATAACCCGAAAAACTCCATCAGGTTGTGGATGAACTACAACTCACATAATGCCAGGTTAATCCCAAAAAACTTCATCAGTACTTAAAGCTTGTTATGTTGGGCAAATTTGCTTTGTATGCATCATTGGTAAGGTTAAGTGCTCTCTTGCTGTAGGGTAAACTACAACTCCCACTATGTTTTCGGACCCCTCAAACCCCTCCAGTAGGTCAAGTTAGTTATTATGATTCTGCGTGCCAAGTTTGGTTCAGGTCCATCATCGGTGGAGGTCACAGTTTCTCTGGTTGTGGGTGAACTACAACTCCCAGAAAGGAAGGTCAGTTTCCTAACCCTAACCCAAACACTCCAGTAATCCAATTTTGGGATATAGGTCTGTGTGCCAAATTTGGTCCAGATCCATCGGTGTTGGGGTTCACAGTGCTCTCTGGATGGAGGTGAACTACAACTCCCCCAAATCAAGGTGAATTTTCCCCAAAGACCTCCAGTATTTTTTCTTGGTCATGGGAGCTTCTATGTGACAAGTTAGTTCCAGTTCCATCATTGGCAGAGTTTAGAGTGCTCATTGATTGCAGATGAACTATACATCCCAGTCCCTACAACTCCTGTAAATCATGGTGAATTATTTCATAGGCTGTTTTTTCCCATCTTGTCTGAATTAAGCCTCAGCCTACTGCATGTAGAACTGCACATAGCTCTCAGTGCTTCCCCATCAAACTTTTATTCTTAATTAAAGAGCTGTGGATGTCATAGCCTTTCATCAGAGGATCCTGCTCCGTCCCCTTTGTTATGAATTGATCGGAGCTGCTTTGATCACAACCACTCCACCAAACCAGATTACAGACTGATGAAATTAAGGCAAAGCCATTTGGTAAAAGCAGATTTATTTGATGATGGATGGATCATGTAGCCACGGCTTATGACAAGTATACACTGTTGTTGCAGTGGATTGAAACCCACTTTCTTCCTAAATCCAGGTGTCCCAAAAATACAGAATTTCCCCCAATACTCTCTCCCTCCATGTCCTAGGTAGGCAATAGTTTCCTCCTCATCCACACTGGCTCTCATTTAGGATACTAATTTATGTTAATACTCTGTGGCATGGAATGAGGACGTTTTCTGGGGTTAATGAATCTGGAGTACTGTATATACTCAAGTATAAGTCAAATGGGTGGAAAGAAGGAAGAGACAAAATTAATCCGTAAAAAAAGAAATTGGGGTGGTTGAGATGTACCATACCGTATATACTCGAGTATAAGCCAACCCGAATATAAGCCAAGTCATCTAATTTTACCACAAACAACTGGGAAAACATTGACTCAAGTATAAGCCGAGAGTGGTAAATTTCAGAAATAAAAATAGATACCAATAAAATTACATTAATTGAGGCGTCAGTAGGTTGGATGAGCAAAGGTTGGATAAGCAAAACTCTACTTTACTTTGTATTGATGATGTTAATATTGAAACTCAGTAATTCAAAGCAAATAAAGACAAACGGCACTGAATGGAACACAGCAGGAGGATAACACACCTGGGCATCTCCTGGGCAACGTCTCTGTAGACAGTCAATTCTCCTATACCAGAAGCAACTTGCAGTATGTTCCCAAGTTGCTTCTGACACGATTAAAAAAAAACCTTTTTAAAATGTCCTGGTTTCTCTCTTCTCCTAAGGCAAGAGGCCACTATAACCAGATATATAATATAATAATATAAACTATAAGACAGTATTTCCTATAAATGCTATAGTCATAGAACATACAATATACAGACAAGGATTATAGAGATTCAGAATATACTAAATGCTTCAAAATACATGTCTCTAAGCCAAAATCTTCCTTATATAGGAAAGCAAAGAAATTCACAAACCTTGAATATAAGAGTTTTGCTTTCTGTGAGTGTATGTGTGTTTGTAACACATTGATTACCGATATACTCAAGTATAAGCCGACACGAATATAAGCACCTAATTTTACCACAAAAAAACCTGGGAAGACATTGACTCAAGTATAAGCCGAGAGTGGTAAATTTCAGAAATAAAAATAGATACCAATAAAATTACATTAATTGAGGCGTCAGTAGGTTAAATGTTTTTAAATAGTTACCGTATTTCAAAGAAAAACAATAAACTAGCTCCAGGGGGATTCCTTCCCAGGTAATCCTCAGAGCTCAAGATGCTTGTCTGTTCTTAAAGTGAAAAGCACATGTCTGCATTTTAGATGGATTTGGAATCAGCTGGTTTTCCCTATAATAGGCAGTAAGATCACCTAGAGCTTCAGAGAGCTTCTGTTCAACCATTTCAAAGCTCCCTGCCTGATCGGTAATGGCACGATTATCAGCATAGCTAAATCAAGGAAGTAAAGGGCCTGGGCTGTGGCGCAGGCGGGAGAGCAAGCCAGCTGCAATTAACTGCAATGAATCACTCTGACCAGGAGGTCATGAGTTCGAAGCCGCTCGGAGCCTATGTTTGTCTTGTCTTTGTTCTATGTTAAAAAGGCATTGAATGTTTGCCTATATGTGTAATGTGATCTGCCCTGAGTCCCCTTCGGGGTGAGAAGGGCGGAATATAAATGCTGTAAATAAATAAATAAATAAATAAATAAATAAGGAAGGAAGGAGGACAGAAGGTACAAAGTCATGACTAAGCTACAAGCAGGTGATATTATGAAGAAATGACTTTGCAATAGAGAGTATCTCTGTAGATCTTAAAAAGCTGTTTCTTGATTTAAGGCATTGGCATGCTGGATGATAGGAATAACCCTCCCAGTCCATTCGTCCTCTCTCTTAGTCCTTTCAGGCACATCGAGGCCAGGAATAGTTTCCTTGTGTATGCCGGCTGAGATCTTTTGGCATGGCACCCAATGCGCCAATCACCACCGGGACCACCTGCACTGGTTTCTGCCAGAGTCTTTGAAGTTCAATCTTGAGGTCCTGAGTTTTTCCTGTTGTTTTTCATCTATGCGACTGTCACCTGGGATGGCAACATCAATGATCCAAACCTTTTTCTTTTCCACAATTGTGATGCCTGGTATGTTGTGTTCCAGAACTTTGTCAGTCTGGATTCGGAAGTCCCACAGTATGTTTGCATGCTCATTTTCCAATACTTTTGCAAGTTTGTGATCCCACCAGTTCTTTGCTGCTGGGAGGTGGTACTTGAGGCCTAAGTTCCAATGAATCATTTGGGCCACAGAGTTGTGCCTCTGTTTGTAGTCTGTCTGTGCGATTTTCTTCCAGCAGCTGAGGATATGATCCATGGTTTCGTCGGTTTCCTTGCAGAGTCTGCATTTTGGGTCATCAGCTGATTTTTCGATCTTGGTCTTCATTGCCTTTGTTCTGATGGCTTGCTCCCGGGCTGCAAGGATCAGGCCTTCTGTCTCCTTCTTCAGGGTCCCATTCGTGAGCCAGAGCCAGGTCTTCTCCTTGTCAGCTTTTCCTTCAATTTTGTCAAGGAACTTTCCATGCAATGTTTTGTTGTGCCAGCTGTCAGCTCTAGTTTGCAGTGCGGTTTTCTTGTACTGGTTAGGGTCTTCATTGCCTTTGTTCTGATGGCTTGCTCCTGGGCTGCAAGGATCAGGCCTTCTATTATTATTATTATTATTATTATTATTATTATTATTATTATTAATTGTGGGAGTTGAAGTCCAAAACACCTGGAGGACTGAAGTTTGCCCATGCCTGCGTCTATACTCTAGATGTGGGTTGGAGGGGAGGAGGATGCAGATTTGAGGGTCCCGGTCCTCGCCTCCCGTCTTCCAAGGCCTGTCAAGCGCCTGAGCCGAGCGGAGAAGGAAAAGGAGTCTGAGCACATTAGGATGCTGCTCTCTCCTCCCGTTGCCATGGAGACCACTCCAGTGGTCCCTCAGGCATGACGGCGGCGGCCATATTGCTCCGGCTGCGGCAGCCCCCACTAAGTGAGCCGGAATTGGCTCCGGTTAGGATCTTGCAGCCGGACAAAACCAGAGGGAACTTGGAGACGAAAGAAAGCAGGAGACATGTGCGCACCACCCGCATGGCTTTCCCCTTCCCTGCTACTATCACACCCCCTCTATTATTGAGAGCCTGCCCCGAACCCCTATGTAACCCTTCCTCTCTCTGAGTCCTTTCTGGCTCAAGGGGAGCAAAAGGGAGGGAGACTTGTGAGCAATGCACAAAGGCACACGTTCGCACACATCCGCCCACTCTCCGCGTCTACATAGTGAAGTGGAAAGGATAAATCCCAAAGGGCAGGCTGTGAATTCAGGCTCTGCCCGTCGTCATCCTCGCTGCTTCAAGCAAGGCAATTGGGGGCGGGGGGTGGGGGCGGAGGGGGGGTGGGGGGGGGGTTGCCCAAGGAGCAACCCACGGCAGGCGACCGAGGCAAGAAAATGAAACAAAGCAACAGTCTCCTTTTGCAGGGAGACTTGAGTGCCTGGTGCATCGCGCTCACCTTCACGTTTCATCATTTCACACCTTCAAGTGCATGCAATATGCATCTTTCCATAGCAGCTGCCTTGCATGCAGAATCGTAGAATCGCAGAGTTGGGCTGTGTGGTCTAATCCCCTGCCATGCCTTTCATTATCAACTGTAGTACTTCTCATGCATACCTGTGCATTGGGCCGGGCTGTGGTGCAGGCTAGTTAGCAGCCAGCTGCAACAAATCACTCTGACCAAGAGGTCATGAGTTCGAGGCCAGCTCGGAGCCTGTGTCTGTCTTTGCCTCGGTTCTATGTTATGGCATTGAATGTTTGCCTTTATGTGTGCAATGTGATCTGCCCTGAGTCCCCTTCGGGGTGAGAAAGAAGGGCGGAATATAAATGCTGTAAATAAATAAATAAAATCATATTACAACCAGTTCCAGAAATGCTTCAGGACCAGCCCCTTCCACACAGTCTTGAGCAGTTATCTTTGGGGCCAGGCTTTAGCACAGCAGGTTAAACTACCAGCTGAAATGTTGGTTTATTAGTCGAAAGGTTGACAGTTCGAAGCTTGAGTCAGGGTGAGATCCTAGCCTTTAGCCCAGCTTTCACCTACCTAGTGGTTCAAAAGAAAAATGTGAATAGATAAATACTGGGAGGTATTTAGGCACCCATAAGGAAATGCCAGGAAAATGCCGGTGACATTAAGTCCAGTCGTGTCCGACCTGGGGGTTGGTGCTCATCTCCATTTCTAAGCCGAAGAGCCGACGTTGTCCATAGACACCTCCAAGGTCATGAGGCCAGTGGCATGACTGCATGGAGCATTATTACCTTCCCGCCGGAGTGGTACCTATTTATCTACTCACATTTGCATGTTTTCAAACTGCTAGGTTGGTAGAAGCTGGGGCTAACAACTCTCACCCAAAAGACTCCAGAACTTCACGTGTGCGACCCTCCGTGTGGGGATCTTTTGGAGTCTTTGGGTGGGAGTTGTTTCTTCATCCTCATTCCAACAATGGGGAGGGTGGCTGACAATGCAGCGTTTTGGCGACGCTGCGCAACTGCGAAAAGGGGTGACCGGCTGGTTGAGGACGCAAGCGGCAGAGTTTTGTGGGGAAGGAGTTGCCAGGCTCATTCTTCGCTATGATAAGTGCCTAGATTTGAATGGCGACTATGTTGAGAAGTGGTATTTGGGTGTGGCTTTCAACTGCATATGGTAAATGTTTTCTCCTATACTTTTTGAGGGCGCAAGCAGCAGAGTTTTGTTGGGAAGGAGTTGCCAAGCTCCTTCATCGCTATGATAAGTGCCTAGATTTCAATGGGGACTATGTTGAGAAGTGGTATTTGGGTATGGCTTTCAACTGCATATGGTAAATGTTTTCTCCTATACTTTGTTCATTTTTAATTCCAAAACGTAATCTACTTTCTGGATAACCCTCGTACCATACACGCACCATTTCCAGCATCTCCTTCTCAAAAGCCCATCACTATGCTAGCAAATTTTTACACATGCCACCCACTACTAGAATCTACTCACAAGTCATCTATTTGGGGCTCCTTAGAGTACACCTACACTAGACAGTTACAACAGTTTCATACTATTTTCACTGCCAATGCATAAATCTAAGGAAGCTTTGGATTTGTAGTTTGGTCACGAATTCTTTACTAGGGAGCTCTAATGCTCATCTATGTAAAACTTTAAGCTGCTCACCAAACTACAAATGTGAGGGTTCTGTAAGATAAAGCCAAAATACTTACCGTATATTCTCGAGTATAAGCCGAGGGTGGGAAATGAAGCAGCTACTCGTCAATTTCAAAATAAAAATAGATACCAATAAAATTACATTAATCAAGGCATCAGTGGGTTAAATAATGTATATATACAGATACAGATATACAGATACATGGATCTATATGTATATAGGATTTGCAAAGACCTGCAAAGATATGAGGGGAAAATTCATATATAAAATTAATGTATATAGCTAGATAGATACAGGTATATAAATACATAGGGATTGCAAATGCATGCAGGGGGGTTAATGCCTATCTGTAGGAGAGTTTAACCAATATTTCAGGGGAAAATGCTTTTATAAGATTAATGGATATATATTTTCTTCTTCCTGACTTGCAAGGGCTTCTCTACCTTTTCAAAACATTCCCTTGGTTAAGAGCGAGGGAGGCTTTGGAAAACTAAACACTGCTAAGGGAGGATAAGAGAGATACATATATATCATATATTGCAAGCAATGTCCTCCAGGTTCTGTTGATCTTGACCCCATTATAAGCCAAGGGAGGCTTTTTCAGCTAAAATAAAAAGGGCTGAAAAACTCGGCTTATCTTCGAGTATATACGGTAGTTCCACAGAACTGTATAGCATAAAAACACTGCAAGTCACCGGGGATTTATCTATATGCATTCCTGGATGAACTCCTCATCGAAAAGCAGATTGGGAGCAGCGAAATGAAATTCCAGGAAGATATAGGATCCTAAGGCAGGTGCAGGCTCCACCTGGCAAGAACTGGGTGAGCCGGATGCTGTCGAGCATAAGACCTCACTGATTCAATTGAGATTTATAGAGATCTTGGTTGTCCTACAGTCCCATTACCCCCTATCTGATTGCGGAAGAAAGAAGCGCAGGAATGGCTGCAAACAGGTTGCAACTCAGTGGGAGGGCAACTCCTTTGCATGCAGACGCTGAGAAAGGCTGGGCTGAGAAAGATTTCTGTCAAGAAACTCTGGAGAATCACTGCTGGCCGATGCACAGAATACTGAGCAAGACAGGCAAGTGGTCCACTGCAGTGTAAGACAGCTTAAAATCTCAGAATGACAGAGTTGTAACAGAGCTCATGGGCGCGAGTGCAGCCTCCTTGCTCAAGGCAGGATTTCCAGCCAAAGTATCCACAACAGGGAACTGTCCAAGGTCTTTTGAAAAAGTTCACCTCCTTAGGAAATTGGTTCCACTGCTGAACCACACCTACTGTCAAAAAGTTCCTTCAAATGTTCAATCAAAATCTACTCTCCTATAACTACAAGCCTGGTGCTACCCTCTGTGACAGCCTATGAGCTATTTAAAGAATGATCCCATGTCCCTTCTCAGTCCTCTTCATGGAGCAGAACATGGCTAGCTCCTTCCAACTTTTCCATGTATAAGGTAAAGGTAAAGGTTTCCCCTGACGTTAAGTCCAGTCGTGTCTGACTCTGGGGGTTGGTGCTCATCTCCATTTCTAAGCCAAAGAGCCGGCGTTGTCCGTAGACACCTCCAAGGTCATGTGGCTGACATGACTGCATGGAACGCCGTTATCTTCCCGCTGGAGCGGTACCTATTGATCTACTCACATTGGCATGTTTTCGAACTGCTAGGTTGGCAGAAGCTGGAGCTTAACAGCGGATGCTCACTCCACTCCCCGGATTTGAACCTGGGACCTTTCAGTTTGCAAGTTCAGCAGCTCAGCGCTTTAACGCACTGTGCCACCAGGGGCCCCTTAAAATAATGTATAAATACAGTATTAAAATATATTTTCCGCAATAAGTGACAATCCGCGAAGTAGGGACACTATATTTATTTTTAAAATAATGTAAGGTAAAAAGGTAAAGGTTTCCCCTGACGTTAAGTCCAGTCGTGTCCGACTCTGGGGGTTGGTGCTCATCTCCATTTCTAAGCCGAAGAGTTGGCATTGTCCGTAGACACCTCCAAGGTCATGTGGCCATTGGCATGATTGCATGGAGTGCCATTACCTTCCCACCGGAGCGGTACCTATTGATCTACTCACGTTGGCATGTTTTCGACTAGGTTGGCAGAAGCTGGAGCTTAACAGCAGGCGCTCACTCCGCTCTCTGGATTTGAACCTGGAACCTAAACCCATCGATAAGTGAGGGAACACTGTATTCTTTCTTTTTGGGAGAACATCAGGCATTCTATCAGTCTGTGTGCTTTGCACCAGTGAGTATGGAATGGGCGCATAAGCTGTGGCCACTTGACAGATTGATTGCTGTGGGTGTGTGTGTGAGTGTGTGATAGAGAGAGCATGTGTGTTTGCACATTCAAGAAGGGAGTGCAAAGCCCTCATTTGCATGAAATTGGGTCCTTTTTCGGAAACAGCTGCCAGTGCCAGGTCGAAAGCTGACGCGATGATGAATGGTGACAGAAGGGCTGGTGCAAAAGGAATAGTAATGGCATTTTGATCTGATATCAACTGCACCCTTTAAGAAGCAGGAGCGAAGTATGTGGCCCCATATTGCTTATCCTCCTCCTAGTCCTCGGGATCCTGTTTTATATATCAAGACTGTACTGGGAGGTAATGAATGGGTAGGTGGTCTTAGCAGACATGGAAATCAGGAAGACTTTAACATGGGACCTCCGGCTTTGAAAACACTCCAAAGACCAATTCCTGATGCGTCAAAGGAGCTCTGAGCCAGAATGAAGAAGCAGACAGGAAGACATCATTCCACCATGTCTCCTGTGTCACTATAACAATATAATAATATATAATACCATATATACTCGAGTATAAGCCGACCCGAATATAAGCCGAGGCACCTAATTTTACCAGAAAAAAAACTGGGAAAACATTGACTCCAGTATAAGCCGAGATACCAATAAAATTACATTAATTGAGGAATCAGTAGTTTACATGTTTTTGAATCTTTACATCAAACTGTAATTTAAGATATGACTGTTCAACTCTGATTAAATCATTAAATGCATATGTGAAATTAGTATATATAATTATAGATGTATATCTAGCTCTGCATTGTTTATATAGGCATTGAATGTTTGCCTGTTACTATGTTGGAAGCCGGCCTGAGTCCCCATGGGAGATAGGGTGGGATACAAATGAATTACAGTAGTCTCACTTATCCAACATAAACGGGCCAGCAGAATGCTGGATAAGTGAATATGTTGGATAATAAGGAGGGATTAAGGAAAAGCCTATTGAACATCACATTAGGTTATGATTTTACAAATTAAGCACCAAAACATCATGTTATACAACAAATTTGAAAGAAAAAGTAGTTCAATATGCAGTAATACTATGTAGTAATTACTGTATTTACAAATTTAGCACCAAAATATCACGATGTATTGAAAACATTGACTACAAAAATGCGTTGGATAATCCAGAACGTTGGATAAGCTAGTGTTGGATAAGTGAGACTCTACTGTATATATAATTATAGATGTATATCTAGCTCTGCATTGTTTATATAGGCATTGAATGTTTGCCTGTTACTATGTTGGAAGCCGGCCTGAGTCCCCATGGGAGATAGGGTGGGATACAAATGAATTATTATTATTATTATTATTATTAGTAGTAGTAGTAGTAGTATAAAATTATTGTTGATACCATATTGTTTTTGTTGATCTTACGTTTCCACTTACAGAGCTAGTTTATTGTTTTTATTTGAAATACGTTAAATATTCAAAAACATTTAACCTACTGATGCTTCAATTAATGTAATTTTATTGGTATCTATTTTTATTTTGAAATTTATTATTAGCAGCTGCATTTCCCACCTTTGGCTTACACTCAAGTCAATAAGTTATCTCAGTTTTTTGTGGTCAAATTAGGTGCCTCAGCTTATATTCGGGTCGGCTTATACTCGAGTATATACAGTAATGTAATTTTATTGGTATCTATTTTTATTTTGAAATTTATTATTAGCTGTTGCATTTCCCACCTTTGGCTTATACTCGAGTCAATAAGTTATCCCAGTTTTTTTGTGGTAAAATTAGCTGTCTCGGCTTATACTCGAGTATATACGGTAATGTAATTTTATTGGTATCTATTTTTATTTTGAAATGTATTATTAGCTGCTGCATTTCCCACCTTTGGCTTATACTCGAGTCAACAAGTTATCCCTGTTTTTTGTGGTCAAATTAGGTGCCTTGGCTTATATTCGGGTCGGCTTATACTCGAGTATATACGGTAATTAAAATAACACACTGTGATACATAAAACAGAATAAAATTAACATGATAACAGAGTATAACGCAACCATTGAACCCACAACCAATGGGCCTGAAATAACGAGTTCCTGGGCATGGGTGCGCAGACTGGTGCAAATCGAACTCGGCACTTTGCTGTATCAATGCCAGTGAACAAAATGAGATTGCTAGACAAAGTCTGACCATAACTGTTTGCCCTTTAGCAACCTTCAGTCTAGTCTTGCAAAGAAATCTTCAGAAATTACCAGCTCACGATAATATGTGTCCTTCTGCGCATATATCAGTATTAGTCACTGGAAGACATTCGCCCGGAGGCGAAGGCTTACTCACCACAGGTGACCAGATGAGTGGCCAGTGTTAACCTCGCTGTCTGTCTTGTATTTGAGAAACATCCATAGCGTGTCAACGCATGCTTATTTATTTACTTTATTTACTGATTAAATTCATATCCCGCATTTTCAAGTAATGGGTTCCCCATGGCAATAAAGTAAGAATTCTAATGTATTCGAATCGTTCAAGAATAGGAATGGAGGAGGTGAGCATGGAATTAAGTGATGCAAAATGTGTTTGTGATCTGATGTTGTCTTGTGACTAATGCAGAATAATAGAGGAAGATGAACATTAGCATGACGCAACCACTCAAGACGTGCTCATCTATTTTGTGGTAGCCAAAGGATGTAGTATGTACTTTGCTTGCAAAATGTCTACTCTTTGTTCGGATTGATGAGTATGGGGATCTTTTTCTTTTCTTTTAGGGAAGTGGGGAATTAGACCTAGCTCCATTGTAGAACAATCATGAGATCCCGAGGCCAAGATCACAGAGCTCCAAGAAGAGCTAGGAAAGATCAAAGTGGTCAAGGATTGGTGGTTGGAGGCCACATTCAGGTTGATGCTCACTTCCAACATAACATAGTGGACATGGTGGTGAATTGGGCTATATTTTGAGGCCAAGATCCCAGGTTTCACTTCAGAGAACTCCAAGAAGAGCTAGGAAAGATCAAAGTGCTCAAGGATTGGTGGTTGGAGGCCACATTCAGGTTGATGCTTGCCTCCAACATAGTGGACATGGTGGTGAATTGGGCTATATTTTGAGGTCAAGATTCCAGGTTTCACTTCAGAGAGCTCCAAGAAGAGCTAGGAAAGATCAAAGTGGTCAAGGATTGGTGGTTGGAGGCCACATTCAGGTTGACGCTTGCCTCCAACATAACATGGTGGTGAATTGGGCTATATTTTGAGCACCTTCTAGGTCATTTTAGGCCCATGAAAGGCCATTTGTCAATAGGGAGGGTCAATGTCATTTTCTATTTGGGTAGTGGGGAGTTGGACCTAGCTCCATTGTAGAGCAATCATGAGATCCCGAGGCCAAGATCACACAGCTCCAAGAAGAGTTAGGAAACATCAAAGTGGTCAAGGATTGGTGGTTGGAGGCCACATTCAGATTGACGCTTGCTTCCAACATAACATAGTGGACTTGGTGGTGAATTGGGCTATATTTTGAGGCCAAGATCCCAGGTTTCACTTCAGAGAGCTCCAAGAAGAGCTAGGAAAGATCAAAGTGGTCAAGGATTGGTGGTTGGAGACCACATTCAGGTTGACGCTTGCCTACAACATAACATAGTGGACTTGGTGGTGAATTGGGCTATATTTTGAGCACCTTCTAGGTCATTTTAGGTCCAAGAGAAACCATTTGTCAATAGGGAGAGTCAATGTCATTTTCTATTTGGGTAGTGGGGAGTTAGACCTAGCTCCATTGTAGAGCAATCATGAGATCCCGAGGCCAAGATCACAGAGCTCCAAGAAGAGCTAGGAAAGATCAAAGTGGTCAAGGATTGGTGGTTGGAGGCCACATTCAGGTTGACGCTTGCCTACAACATAACGTAGTGGAATTGGTGGTGAATTGGGCTATATTTTGAGCACCTTCTAGGTCATTTCAGGTTCATGAGAGGCCATTTTTCAACAGGGAGGGTCAATGTCATTTTCTATTTGGGAATTGTTCTCCTGGGCTTCAAACTGGTAGTGGTGGTGCACAATAAAGGGATGTGGTCAATTGCACTTACATGTGATCAATGGCACTTACACCATTACTGCCGAACAGGTCAAATAAAGCATGTTAATGTGCTGCTATAAATTAGGAGATGCATCTCAGTCCAGAATATCTGCTTTGCATATACAAGTTCCCAGGTTTGATGCCTGACATCTCTAGGTTTGGCTTACCTGATACCGTGGAGAACCCGACTGCCAGTTTCTCTGCTCCAATTCAAACCAGCTTTTTTATGGGTGGGAGTAAAGTTCTAGTTGAGTGGCAGTTACAAATGTCTAGCATGCAAAAGGTCTTGGAATTTCACAATAAAGCCCATGGGAGACCTCTGTCACAGCACTGAAATTGATGGACTGAGAAACTGGCTTTGGGCACACCAAATTTCCGCGTTCTTATTGATCCCAAGTCTCCTACCCGATGGCTCTGGCTGTACAATCCCCCATCCAAGGTGGTGGTAGGTCAGTTTTTGGGGCTTACACAATATTTCTGTGGTAAAGGGATATAACATGGTGTTCATCCAGAATGTATTATCATTGCTGGTTCGTGGGTGAGAGATGTTGGTTGGTTTGATGGGAAGGGTGGAAATGTTCCTCCGGTCCCATGGACAGCTGGGCTCTCCCTCCCTGGCCTACTACACTGACACCTTCCCAAAAAGTATTCCACCAGGAGAGTCCTGCAAACCATTTTTTCGCACCACTAACAATCTTCCTTCCTGGAGCTGTTTTCGCTCACGGCTGCAAACACAACACTCGCCCCTCAAGGCTGCTTGGTTTGTGTAGTTCTCTCCCACCCACCCCCCACCCATTTTTGTTGTTTTTCTCCTGAAAAAAAAAGCATTTTCTCCCACTGGGCAATGTGGCCATTTGCCCAAAATGCTTTTTTTTTTTTAAACCGTAAAAGAAACCCAACTTTAATTTGTTTTTCTGTTCTAGCCTGTTCCCCTCTCTTGTTCTTGTTTTGGTTCTGTCTGGCTCTGTCCGGGATTTTCAGTTTCTTCTCCTCTCCTTTCTGTTTGTTTCGGCATCCGACCCTCAACTCCCTTCCCCTCTCTATCTGCTGGGGGACCCGGATGTCTGTCACAAGTTAAAAAAAGCTTTTAAATTGTGGCATAGAGGGGAAAACCCTCCTTTTTTCCGTGCGTTTATATGACTCGTCTTTTTTCTTTCTTTCTTTTTTCCTTTCCTTCCCCTTCAAGGTCCGGCTCACCTGACGCTAAACAGCCAAGGTATGGTTTTATGTTTCTTTCAACAAATGAGTTTCAAAGTTCTTCTCCTCCTCCTCCGAAACCTGCTTCCATCTCTCTTTCTCTTTTTCTCTCTTTTCATCATCACTCTCAGTCTCTCGTTCTCTCTCCTGCCATCCGCCTCGACCATCTCATCTCATGTTGGTTTCTGACATTGCCTCTGTCTCTTGCTGAATTTTATATATTTATATATATATATATCTTTTGGTTGTTTGGAATGTGAACATGTATCCGAAAGAAAAAGCATGTTGCGGAGAGAACTCGAGAGCACCAGAGAAAGATGGTTTTATCTCGTGTCGCTTCACGTTGATGAACTGTGTGACTTATGCTTATGATCTGATTATTAACAGCCTTGTGCATTTGGCTCATTGGTTGCTTTGGATGCGGTTCTAGGGGATTCACATACTGTACCAGCTGGTGTGAGCTAAATTTGTCTACACAAGATACAATGGAGTTCTTGGACCAAGATATAGTGAACCAGGATGCAAGCGAGTGAAGGAGTTTGCCCCCAACTAGATCAGGGCAGGAGAAGCATGATGCCACTCTTCTATGATGGATGGTGGCTCCCATATCAGAAACGTGGTTACAGAATCCTAGATTTGGAAGAGACCCCCAGGACCATCCTGTACAACCCTCTGCTATGCAGGAAGACACAGCCCAAGCCCTTCCAACTGATAGAATCATAGAGTTGGAAGAGACCTCGTGGGCCATCCAGTCCAGTGATTCCCAAAGTGGGCACTACTGCCCCCTAGTGGGTGCTGCAGAGATCCAGGGGGGCGGTGATGGCACCTATTAGGATACGGGGGCGGGGCCAGGGGAAGGGCGGGGCCTCTTCCCAAGTGCCGGAGACAGGGCTGAGCACCTGAGGCACCTGTTAGGACACAGGGGGTGGAGCTAGAGGAGTGGGCGTGGCTTCTTCCCAACAGCCCGAGACAGGGCTGAGCATCTATACCTCTCCTGAGGCGCTTGTTGGGACACAGAGGGTGGAGCTAGGGAAGGGGGCGGGGCCTCCTTCCAAGAGCCTGAGACAGGGCTGAGCCTCTATACCTCTCCTGAGAGGCCTTTTAGGACTAAAGGGCGGTGCTAGGGGTGGGGGCGTGGCCTCTTTCCAAGAGCATGAGACAGGGCTGAGCCTCTATACCTCTCCTGAGGCTCTTGTTAGAACACAGGGGTGGGGTATAGAGGTTCAGCCCCATCAGGCACTTGGGAAGAGGCCCGCCCCCTCCTCTAGCCCTGCCCCCTGTGTCCTGGCAGGCACCGCAAGACAGGGATAGAAGCTCAGCCCTGCCTCAGAACTCGTAACTCCGCCCATTCCAGTCCTGGCCGCCCATTTGTGGCCCCGCCCACCTCCCCCTCCCCCTCCCAGCACTGAATCTGGGTCTAGGGGAGAGGCTCAGTCCCGCCCTCTTGAGCAGGAGCCACGCCCACCCCTCTAAGCCACTCCCCTCTTTCCAGGGTGTGCTGAGTCATATTTTTTCTGGAAAGGGGGCGGCAGGCCAAATAACTTTGGGAACCACTGATCCAATCCAACCACCTTTCAAGAAGCAGGAAAATGGTATTCATGAGGAAACCATGAAAACGAACAAAATCTGGCTAAAATCAGGACAGAATTAGGACAGGAAATAAGGAACAACATTTAAAAAACACAGGAATTCCAGACAAGAAAGAATCAAGGCCAGCTAACACCTCCCAACAAAGGATTCCCCCAGATTTTGTCCATTTTCATGGTTTTCTCCTTTCAGTTGAAATTCTCCACATGCTTGCGTATTTCAAAGGCTTCTCTGTATAGTGTGACATGGTGGTTGTGAGAGTGGCCCAGCATTTCTGCGTTCTCAGATAATATGCTGTATACAGGTTGGTTCATCAGGTGCTCTGCTATGGCTGAGTTATCTGGCTGAATTAGTCTGCCGAGCCTTTCAGTGCTAATCAAGCTTCACACTTGCATTCACACTTGCCTCAAACAGACAAGAGTCCTTTTCTCCCACCCTGGACCTCCCACAATCAGGGCCAGCTAACTTCTCCCAACAAAAAGATCCCTCCAGGCAGGAAGCAGCCAGGCTTTGAAGCTGAAGGGCCATTCAATGTGGCCTGCTGCAACATTCACACTTGCCTCAAACAGACAAGAGTCCTTTTCTCCCACCCTGGACCTCCCACAATCAAGGCCAGCTAACTTCTCCCAACAAAAGATCCCTCCAGGCAGGAAGCAGCCAGGCTTTGAAGCTGAAGGGCCATTCAATGTGGCCTGCTGCAACATTCACACTTGCCTCAAACAGACAAGAGTCCTTTTCTCCCACCCTGGACCTCCCACAATCAAGGCCAGCTAACTTCTCCCAACAAAAGATCCCTCCAGGCAGGAAGCAGCCAGGCTTTGAAGCTGAAGGGCCATTCAATGTGGCCTGCTGCAACATTCACACTTGCCTCCAACAGAAAAGAGTCCCTTTCTCCCACCTTGGACCTCCCACAATCAGGGCCAGCTGACACCTCCCAACAAAGAATCCCTCCAGGCAGGAAGCAGCCAGGCTTTGAAGCTGAAGGGCCATTCAATGTGGCCAGTTGCAAGATTCACACTTGCCTCCAACAGACAAGAGTCCTTTTCTCCCGCCCTGGACCTCCCACAATCAGGGCCTGTTGCAACATTCACACTTGCCTCCAACAGATAAAAGTTCTTTCTCACACCCTGGACCTTCCACTGATATATAAACCCCACTTGCCTAGTTTCCAACAGACCCTACAACCTCTGAGGATGCCTGCCATAGATGCGGGTGAAATGTCAGGAGAGAAAAATGCTTCTGGAACTTGGCCATGCAGCCTGGGAAACTCACAGCAACCCAATATTTTTGTAAGCTGCCCTGAGTCCCCTCGGGCGAGAAGTGCAGGCTATAACTGTTGTAAATAAATAAATAAATAAATAAATAAATAAATAAATATTCAAATTATTTTAACTGGAAATAGCTCAGGATGTTGCCTCATTGTCCATGTCAGAGGAGACACAAGTGCATCCTTGGCTAGCTTCTGGATATGAAGTTAGCAAAGCAGGAAAATGTTCCTTTTCTGGGCTACAGCTCCCCAAATCCCCAGGAAACTGTAGACCAAAAGGTAACCTCTGGCAACGTGCCATATTGTCCCCTGCCTCAAGCTGGCCCTGGATGCAGCTCAAATTCAGAACTGTCCATCAGGATTGGGCGATTGAGCAGTCAACCAGCCATAGCAGCTGGCTGGCATGACAACTCCCTTATCATGCACAGAGATGCTTACGAGGCCCCATCAGTCGAAGGACGTGACATGCCTTCCCGAGGAGACTGTGCATCGTGGTGGGATATTTAGTGCTCTGTCCAGGAGGTGCCAGGTTTCTGTAGGATTGGACTGTAAATTGCCATGGCCCTTGGTCTTCCATAAAGTCCTACAATGCCAGCTTCTGCCATTCATCTCTTGCCATCACTCAGTTCATTATCTTTACAGATGGCGAGGTTTAGAGCTTGGGCATATGGTGTATCACACCCAGCCATGTTTCTAACATCAGGATGAAGTGGCCATCGTGTTCCAGAAATGTTCACAATAATGCTTAGGAAAATCCTCCTCCACCTCCAATTATTTCCAAATTGTCCAGCCAATATTTGTAATTGGTATCCGGAGTCGTAGGAGAGTGTTTCAAGGAACAGATGGCTCGAGCTTGGGAAATCATGATTTTGGACCACTGATCTATCATGGCCAATGGGATTGTTGATAGACAATGTCAAGTTCTAGGTTGCCCTCCAGGCCTGATGCCACCTAGGACCACAGCAACACACAAGAATCCAGAGTATAAGTAAAGAGTTGACTGTAAAAATACATAAAATATGTGAAAAAGCAGGAAATAAGAAAGAAGAGGAATACAGCAGAGTCTCACTTATCCAAGATAAACAGGCCGGCAGAACATTGGATAAGCAAAAATCTTGGATAATAAGGAGGGATTAAGAAAAAAGCCTATCTATATATATAAAAGAGTGATGGCATCACTGCGACCCACAAAACAACAAAACTACAGGCCCCCCAACCTCGAAATTTGACAGCACAACCCCTCATCCACTCCTCTAGGTTGATACAACAAAAAGCAAAGAAAAATAAAGTCCTAATTAGAGGGAGAGAAATAATTGTTTTTATCCAATTGCTGCCACTTAGAAGGCTCTAAGCTCTGCCCACTTGGTCTCCTAGCAACCCACTCAGCCCAGTGTTAATAAAAGAATAAAAAATAAAATAAATACAAATAATACAATAAAAACACTAAAAAAATTAAATACTATAATAACAAAATAACTAAAAATAATACTACAAAATAATAAAATATAATAAATAAAAAAGATAAGTTACAATAAAATTAATTTTAAAAAGTACAAATAACGTCAAATAAAAATTCCACAACAACTTTTAACCAATACCACCACCACTTTGCCACAGCAACGCATAGCCGAGCACAGCTAGTACAATATAAAATTAGAACACTGGATAAGCGAAAATCTTGGATAGTAAGGAGGGATTAAGAAAAAAGCCTATTAAACATAAAATTAGAACATTGGATAAGCGAAAATCTTGGATAGTAAGGAGGGATTAAGAAAAAAATCCTATTAAACATAAAATTAGAACATTGGATAAGCGAAAATCTTGGATAATAAGGAGAGATTAAGAAAAAAGCCTATTAAAATTAGAACATTGGATAAGCGAAAATCTTGGATAATAAGGAGGGATTAAGAAAAAAGCCTATTAAACATAAGATTAGAACATTGGATAAGCGAAAATCTTGGATAATAAGGAGGGATTAAGAAAAAAGCCTATTAAACATCAAATTAGAACATTGGATAAGCGAAAATCTCGGATAATAAGGAGGGATTAAGAAAAAAGCCTATTAAATATAAAATTAGAACATTGGATAAGCGAAAATCTTGGATAATAAGGAGGGATTAAGAAAAAAGCCTATTAAACATCAAATTACATTATGATTTTACAAATTAAGCACCAAGACATCATGTTTTACAAGAAATGGACAGAAAAAACAGTTCAATACACAGTAATGTTATGTAGTAATTACTGTATTTACAAATTTAGCACCAAAACATTGCAACATTGACTACAAAAGCAATGACTACTAAAAGGCAGACTGCCTTGGATAACACAGAACCTTGGATAAGTGAGACTCTACTGTAATACAAAACAGGTTCAGCAATAGGTGATAATCTTACAGGATTCCAAATGTCTCATGAAAATCCAAAGGTCACACAGTCCAGGAATAGTCAAAAATCACAAGTAGAGCATAAATTCATAAGCAAAAGATATCCTTAGGAAAAAAAACTTAGCAAGAATCACAAAGCAAGAATATAAACAACCTTCCAAGATATTTGAATCCCATGAGCAGGACACAAGAACTCAGGCCTAGGTTCTCCCTCGAACACCAATGTTGCCTGAACTAATTTAAAGGTAAACAACTGGCCGTTAATAAGCAGTCATGAAGTCATGGTGTTTCCCATGAACTTTATCTATTTCCCACGTAAACATGCTGACCTTAGGAATTGATTCTCTGTCCTGATGTGCAAACAGAGATCCTGGTTTATCTCCATACCACCAGGTACTTTCCCTTGAGTTTTCTGTTTCACTTCATTCTTCTTCTCTCCTCCCCTTATCTAATGATGTTGTTTCTGGCTCCTGTGACTGACCTTGGAGCTCAGCACGGTCTGAGTCAATTTCATTCCCTTGGTCTGTATCACTTTGAACCCCAGGAAATCCCACAATCCCTTCTGAGTCTTCAGTGAACCCATCATCCCCTGGCTGCTGAACTACAACAGTCTATTCCAGGGGTCCCCAAACTAAGGCCCGTGGGCCGGATGTGGCCCTGCAAGGTCATTGACTTGGCCCCTGTCCTAAACTTTAGACTTAAGGTTGATCTAAGTCTACCTGGTCTTTGGAGGTCTCTTTGCTTACTTATGGCCTTATGAAATTGTCTAGATTGTCTTTGAAGATCTCTTTGCTTAGCTTCGACCTTATGAGATCGTCTAGATGGTCTTTGAAGGTCTCTTTGCTTAGCTACGGCCTTATGAGACCATCTAGATGGCTTTTGGAGGTCACTTTCCTTACCTATGGTCCTATGAGACTGTAGATGGCCTTTGAGGGTCCCTTTCCTTACCTATGGTTTTATGAGATTGTCTAGATGGCTTTTGGGGGCCCCTTTCCTTACCGATGGTCTTACAAAACCATCTAGATGGTCTTTGAGGTCCCTTTCCTTATCTATGGTCTTCTGATGCCCTTATGAGATCATCTAGATGGCCTTTGAGGGTCCCTTTCCTTACCTATGGTCTATTGAGACCATCTAGATGGCTTTTGGAGGTCACTTTCCTTACCTATGGTCCTATGAGACCATCTAGATAGTCTTTGAGGATCCCTTTCCTTATCTATAGTCTTATGAGACCATCTAGATGGCTTTTGGAGGTCACTTTCCTTACCTATGGTCCTATGAGACCATCTAGATAGTCTTTGAGGATCCCTTTCCTTATCTATAGTTTTATGAGACCATCTAGATGGCTTTTGGAGGTCACTGTCCTTACCTATGGTCCTATGAGACCGTCTAGATGGCCTTTGAGGGTCCCTTTCCTTACCTATGGTCTTATGAGACCATCTAGATGGTCTTTGGAGGTCTCTTTCCTTACCTATGGTCTAATGAGATCGTCTAGATCAGGGGTCCCCAAACTAAGGTCCTCCAGGGTCACTGACCTGGCCTCTGTCCTAAACTTTAGACTTAGGGTTGACCTAAGTCTGAAATGACTTGAAGGTACACAACAACAACAATCATAATTTTGGACTATTTCATCCTAATCCGGGCCCCCAACACTCTGAGGGACAGTGAATCGGCCCTCCACTTAAAATGTTTGAGGACCCCTGGTCTATGCAGTTCCTTCGTGGGATTTTCCATCTTTAAATTAGCACTTCAAATAGAGGAGGAGAACTTCCAACTTAAAGGCAGGCTGTGCAATGCAGGATGGCCAAATTATCAGCATTCATCAGAGATGGATAAAGTTACTATTTTGGGCTATATCTCTGAGAATCTCCCCGCTAGGCTGTGTTGCTTAGAAGATACCGAGAATTGCAGTATGAAAATGTTTCAGAGACAGTTGCTTTTTTGCCCAAAGTTCAAGACAGAGGACTTCTTTGTAGACTGGATCCAGCAGTTCCCTGTCTCGGTGTAAATCTATTGCCTATGTTCCTATTTCAATCAACCCATTCTTCAGAAGCAGGAGAACTGGAATCTGACACAATATTTTAGAACAATTTTTCTTCCACCCTCCCCTATCCCAAATTTAGGGTGTAGGCAGAGCCCTAATTTTGAGTTGGAGCAAAAAGCTGATACTTGAAGAAGACATTGACCCACCCTTGAGAGAGATGAGCCAGTTGTCTCACGTGAGATAAGGCAACCGCCTGCTTTTGCATTCAAATCAAAGCTGTAGTGATCTGAGCACTGAACTCTGGAATCCAGGGTTTGGATCCCCACTGCTGAATTATTCCCCTGCTATATTCCTGCAAACCTTGAAGTTTCCCCCCAGGGACCCACAGATGACTCAGCCTGTCTGCTCAAGTCATCCAAGGACACCCTTCTGTCTGTTCCAGACCCTCCAGGACAGGGTTGGAGGGGACGAACGAGAAGGACATTTCCTCCATTGTGTCACCCAGAAGGTATCAGTCCCCTAATAAAATGAAACAAAGCAGCAAGCGGTTATGCAAGAGGAGCAAAAGGCAACAGACTTTGCTTAAGTCTCAGATCCCAGATTTAATAATAATAATAATAATAATAATAATAATAATAATAATAATAATAATCTTTATTCTTATACCCTGCCTCCATCTCCCCGAAGGGACTCGGGGCGGCTTACATGGGGCAAAAGCCCGAGCAAATACAATAAGGAACACATCAAACAGCAAAAACCACGCGCAAATGAGAATAAACATGTTAAAAAAACAGCAAAAACAT
The DNA here is from genome assembly GCF_035594765.1 of Anolis carolinensis. Lineage (NCBI taxonomy): Eukaryota > Metazoa > Chordata > Lepidosauria > Squamata > Anolidae > Anolis > Anolis carolinensis. The sequence goes on from NW_026943872.1 coordinate 62,899, forward strand.
TAGTAAAGACATATTAAAATACAGCAATAAAATCATAAAAAACGAACTGGGCGAAAGTGCACTAAGTGTGTTTTGTAAACATGAGGCAGTTATTAAAATGTTTCAAAATAAAGAGCGAAACGTCAGGAGAGAATGCTTCTGGAACATACAGCCTGGAAAACTCATAGTAACCCAACAATAACATACCTCTCTCTATCCAGGTGTATGTTTTAATCAATGGGGTAAGATTTTGGATTACCCATTTTTAAAGCCTAGGTATCCATACATGTACGTAGATCGCAAACAAGATGTAGTTAAAGCAATGTAACTAATTAATAATTTCCAATTATAAACCAAACACAACAAAACGATAGTACAGCAAAAGTAATCAGAAGTGGACACAAGCCAGACACAGAAATGGGAAGCAAAGGATGTTTGCACAGGCATCCTTGATAGATAAGCATGTCATCCATCCCCAACCTGTTGTTGAACCTGGCTGCTATTGCTCTGTGGATAATTGCAGCTTACAGGTAGAAGGTGGGCAGAGTCAGAGCACCTGAAACCCAGAATTACTTGCCTGCAGCAGCCTCACGCTTGAGGAAGATTTCAGGGCCCGGGCAGCTTTTGTACTGTGCAAATATGTAGCTAGAACCTGGCTTGCTCATCAGGGATAACCTCACAGCAGTCCTTCCCCTTTTCAAGCTGGTTGTTCTGACAGGGTTTGATTATCACAGTAAAATAACAAATCTAATCATACCAATAATAATAGAGAAAAATTATAAATATACCATATATACTCGAGTGTAAGCTGACCCAAATATAAGCCAACCAAGACCTGCACCCGGGTATAAGCTGTTTTAATCAGAATTGGATTCTTCCCCAATGCTGTCAGTAAGTAAGTAAGTAAAAGTTTATTTGTATGCCGCCCTCTCTCCCAAAAGGGACTCAGGGCAGTTTCCAATATAAAATCAGCATAAAACATTGTACAATAAAACACTGAAAACACTATAAAACGCTATAAGAATTTTTTAAAAAACATAACAATTGACTAAAACAATCACATAAACAGAAGCAATATAATCACTCAAATAACACGTGGCTGGCATGACCGCAAGGAGCGTCAGCCTATATACCATATATACTTGAGTATAAGCTGACCCGAATATAAGCCTGCACCCAAGTATAAGCCGTTTTAATCAGAGTTGGATTCTTCCCCAATGCTGTCGGCATATATACCGTATATACTCAAGTATAAGCCGAGGCACCTAATTTGACCACAAAAAAACTGGGAAAACATTGACTCCAGTATAAGCCAAGGGTGGTAAATTTCAGAAATAAAAATAGATTCCAATTACCGTATATACTCGAGTATAAGCCGACCCGAATATAAGCCGAGGCACCTAATTTGACCACAAAAAAAGGGGAAAATATTGACTTCAGTATAAGCCGAGGGTGGGAAATTTCAGAAATAAAAATAGATTCCAATAACTGTATATACTCAAGTATAAGCTGATCCGAATATAAGCCCGCACCCGAGTATAAGCCGTTTTAATCAGAGTTGGATTCTTCCCCAATGCTGTCGGCATATATACCATATATACTCGAGTATAAGCTGACCTGAATATAAGCCGAGGCACCTAATTTTCCTACAAAAAAACTGGGAAAACATTGACTCCAGTATAAGCCGAGAGTGGTAAATTTCAGAAATAAAAATACAGTAGAGTCTCACTTAGTCAAGCTAAACAGGCCGGCAGAACCTTGGATAAGCGGATATCTTGGATAATAAGGAGGGATTAAGGAAAAGCCTATTAAACATCAAATTAGGTTATGATTTTACAAATTAAGCACCAAAACATCATGTAATAAAACAAATTTGACAGAAAAAGTAGTTCAATACGCAGTAATGCTATGTAGTAGTTACGGTATTTACGAATTTAGCACCAAAATATCACGATATATTGAAAACATTGACTACAAAAATGCCTTGGATAATCCAGTTTTGGTGCTTAATTTGTAAAATCATAACCTAATTTGATGTTTAATAGGCTTTTCCATAATTCCCCCTTATTATCCAAGATATTTGCTTATCCAAGGTTCTGCCAGCCCATTTAGCTTGGATAAGTGAGACGCTACTGTGTTAATAATATTAATAAAAATATAGTAAAATAAATGTAATAGCAGCAACAATAATAGAGAAAAATAATAAATGTACCATATATTCTTGAGTATAAGCTGAACCAAATATAAGCCAACCAGGACCCTCACCTGAGTATAAGCTGAGGGGGGCTTTTTCAGTCTTTAAAAAAGGGCTGAAAAACTAGGCTTATACTCGAGTATATACAGTATTTGCATGTGCATACACAAAGACAGGGAGAGAAAAATTGTGGACACTGAGATCAGAGGAAAACGAAACGCCAAAAAGTACAGGCAGTGACAATTACGGAAAAGCTTAAACATATGTAAAATACTCACCGCGACATGCGTCGATGCTTTACGTCCATTTTGGCTTTAAGGTAATTGTCACAGCCTGTACTTTTTGAACGTCACTCGTTTCATTCACTCCTCGCCATCTTCCCGAGGGCAGCCACTTAGGCATCACCAAAATGAGGCACGAAAGAGCACACAGATTTGCATTAAATCTGCCAATGGTAATTTTTTTATATATATAGATGCAAATTTGGATGTAAGAGTTACTATAATCCAAATAGGAATACAAGCTTTCTCGGCACAGTTGACTGCCTGGGACATGCATGGGTGAACTTCGGCCCTCCAGATGTTTTGGACTCCAACTCCCACCATTCCTAACAGCATTATCTGTATCAACTTGCCAACATTTAACTGAATTGTCCAATTCTTTCTGAAAAAGACACTGTGATATCCAGTATGCCCAAAACATCGGTTATTTTGCTGAACCAGATGTACTTTTAAATCTATAGAAATGTTTGGTACTGAGGCTGCGGCAATTTTCCACTGGTTGCTTCATACAGGACAATCTAACTCTTTAGTTCATTGAGTTCTAACTTCACCGAACAATACATATTCATAAACTATACTTTCTAATAATGGGGACAGTGGTCCTGCAAAGGTTGTGTCTAAAGCCTTGAGACCCTCTTGGGTTTATTTTATTTTTTGCGGTTAGGAAGTGAGGACAATGTTGCTGTTTAGGAGCATTTTTCCTCTAGGAATTTGGACCAAAAATTGATTTTTCCAATCTGGCAATGCCAGGCATACAGGGTCTCAAGATTCAGCAATGGGACTTACTTTCATTGTTTCCCATCATACAAGGGTTGAATGAAAAGTAATGCCTCCACCTTCGTAACTCCTCAACACATGGCAGTCCTGGTATGCGTCCAAATGACATATATTATTACAGTTCCCCGTACAAAGCTCGATTTGGCCGTACCCGGCAAAATGAAAAGGAGCAACAGCTCTAACACAAAAGTTATTCAAGTCTGGTATTGGTTCCAATGTATATAGGCTTCAGGGATACATAGTCAATGAAAATATCTTCCAAACAATTTAAACAGATGGTTGGTCGTGTTGCTGTATACTGGAATGAAGAAAATAATGATGGAGCACCGCTCTCAAAAAAGTCTTCGAAAATAAAGTCTAAATAAAGTCCCAAGTCTACAGGGGTCCCGGGTATTTTTGTACCCTGTTTCAGGGAGAAAATCCCCTTCTTCAGGAGTTGTTATACTCAGCAACAATGAATTTCTATATAGTGCCTAATTGCTTTCACTGAGTGACCCTGCTTGTGGTGATTTCAACTGCGAGTGTTTGTACGGGGAACTGTAATAATATATGTCATTTGGACACATTTTCTTTGTACATAGACTATCGTATGTTTGTATAGATACTTTACAAGTATTCTGGGATTTTGTATAGTAGTCCTGGTATGCGGCATCTAACTTGTGTGACCGACAAAGAGTTGGACGTCCTGTGACAGCAACCACCGAGTTTCACAAGCAAAAGGTTGGCAGATTGATTCAGGATGATCATCGTATCACTCAGAGAGAAATTTCAAGCATCATTGGCATTTCACAAGAACATGTGGGTCACATTATTGCTTTGCTTGGCTATCAGAAGATCCAACTCTTTGTTTGTCACATAAGTCAGGTGTTCCCACCTCAACATCTTTAAACTTACTTGCCCAACGACGCACAGGACTCACATCAACACAATCACCATAATCACCTTTCATTCTCTGATGAATCTCCTTTGGGGTGGCACCTTCTGCAGTCAAGAATTCAGTGACTGCACGTTGCTTAAGTCACATTGACCGACCGTCTGCACAGGGTTCCAGACTTTGCACTTTAACAACACAACCGTTCAATGCTAAGGCTTCCCTGTCTGCGCAGGGTTCCATACTTCGCACTTTAACAACACAACCGTTCAATGCTAAGGCTTCCCGCCAAATGGAACTGTAGAGGAGAGTCTACTAAATAAGCCAGGACCTGCCGCAGACCAGTACTGCCATCTGTTGAGGAGTTATGAAGGTGGAGGCATTACTTTTCATTCAACCCTCATCTTTAATGTGTATCCCATCCATATGGACAATATGATGGGGGGGACAGATGCAGAAGAGGGTCTTCTCAGCCATGGCATCCCACTTGTAGAATTCCTTACTTTTGCAGACCCTCCCTGCACCAGTGTTGCTACCTTATTTTTTTTTTGGTTTCTAGTCAACATGTGGTTTTTTTTATTATATGTCTTCACTAAGCCTAATTTCCTTTGAACCTTGTCCATGGTTGTTTTAAAACCCTTTTAAATCTCTTTCAATTACAGTAGAGTCTCACTTATCCAAGCTTCACTTATCCAAGGTTCTATATTATCCAACACGGTCTGCCTTTTAGTAGTCATTGTTTTTGTAGTCAATGTTGCAATGTTTTGGTGCTAAATTCGTAGATATAGTAATTACTACATAACATTACTGTGTATTGACTGCTTTTTCTGTCTATTTCTTGTCAAACATGATGTTTTGGTGCTTAATTTGTAAAATCATAATGTAATTTTATGTTTAATAGGCTTTTTTCTTAGTCTCTCCTTGTTATCCAAGATTTTTGCTTATCCAATGTTTAATAGGCTTTTTTCTTGATCCCTCCTTACTATCCAAGATTTTTGCTTATCCAATGTTTAATAGGCTTTTTTCTTGATCCCTCCTTATTATCCAAGATTTTTGCTTATCTGATGTTTAATAGGCTTTTTTCTTGATCCCTCCTTATTATCCAAGATTTTTGCTTATCCAATGTTTAATAGGCTTTCTTCTTGATCCCTCCTTATTATCCAAGATTTTTGCTTATCCAATGTTTAATAGGCTTTTTTCTTGATCCCTCCTTATTATCCAAGATTTTCGCTTATCCAATGTTCTGCCGGCCCGTTTATGTTGGATAAGTGAGACTCTACTGTACTTGGAATTTTTGATACGTTATGTCTAGATTTTAGTTCTGCCTTGTTGAAATCGTTTATGCCGTCTATAAACCTGTTTACAGGTTTGAAATCTCATGATAATAACTAGTAAATATTGCGGTTTGATTCGAATAGTTTCCAACATTTACTGGAAGTTTGTTTCCAACATTGATTTTTGGGGAATGCTTTGTGGGCAGGTTGCGGGTTTGGGGCAGGGTCAAGGGAGTGTTTACAACGGAAGCATTGTTCCCAAGCGGCCTTTTTGTACATGTTGTGCAATTGTTGTTGTTGTTATGGATGGAAGAAGGCAAACAAATTCTGCCAAATCAACCTGAGATATGTTCGCCTTGCTTTGGGTGTTCTTACTTATTAATACGTTTGCCATCTTGACCACACTCTGATGCCGCTCGTCTCTCAATTTTCATCTGTGAAATATTGGAGGGTATACTCTATGTGTGTGCATAGGGAGTGATATGATATATCTGGGGATAATGGTGGTTCTTCTGGAGTTATTCCCTAATGCTATATTTCTCCTTCTACAGGAGGGTCCCTACTCTACTCGGAAGGTGGGACAGGGAGAGGAACCAGCGAGGTGCACCAGACGTCGAAAGGTCAGTGTAAACCCACCACCATGTCTTTCAGGACATGCAAGATGCAAGGCCAATGTCTCCCATTGCTGGATTTATTTATTTATCATGTCAGAAGCAAATTGGGTGAACTTATAATGTATTTAAAAACACAAACAAAGTTAAAAACTTGGCATTATATTACGAGGGCTATCCAGAAAGTAGATTACGTTTTGGAATTAAAAATGAACAAAGTATAGGAGAAAACATTCACCATATGCAGTTGAAAGCCACACCTAAATACCACTTCTCAACATAGTTGCCATTCAAATCTAGGCACTTATGATAGCGATGAATTGGGCCGGGCTCTGGCGCAGGCTGGTGAGCAGCCTGCTGCAATAAATCACTCTGACCATGAGGTCATGAGTTCAAAGCCGCCCCGAGTCCCCATTGGGGAGATGGTGGCGGGGTATAAATAAAGTTTTATTATTTTATTATTATTATTAAGGCCAGCCCGTGAAGGGGTGAGCACCCGTCAATTAAAAAAAAAAGCCCCTGCTCGTTGCTGACCTAGCAACCCGAAAGATAGTTGCATCTATCAAGTAGGAAATAAGGTACCACATATAAAGTTTATAAAGGAGCCCTGATGGCAAAGTGTGTTAAAGCACTGAGCTGCTGAACTTGCAGACCGAAAGGTCCCAGGTTCAAATCCCAGGAGCGGAGTGAGCGCTCGCTATTAGCTCCAGCTTCTGCCAACCTTGCAGTTCAAAAACATGCCAATGTGAGTAGATCAATAGGTACGGCTCCGGCGGGAAGGTAATGGTGCTCCATGCAGTCATGCCAGTGGCCACATGACCTTGGAGGTGTCTGCGAACAACGCTGGCTCTTCGACTTAGAAATGGAGATGAGCACCAACCCCCAGAGTTGGTCACGACTGGACTTAATGTCAGGGGAAATCTTTACCTTATAAAGTGGGGAGGCAAATTTAACTAATTTACAATGTTGGAATGAGGAAGTGCCGTCACAGTGGATGATGAATCAGCTGCTCTCCAGTGTGGCCAGAATCGAACATCCCCTCAGGAGAAGGTTAAATTGCCTCTGCATCTGTCTCTGTCTCGGTTCTATGTGTTATATGGGCATTGAATGTTTGCTCTATATGTATATCATGTGATCCGCCCCTGAGTCCCCTTCGGGGTGAGAAGGGCGGAATATAAATGCTGCAAATAAATAAATAAATAAATAAATAAATAAATAAATAAATAAATAAATGGGCTTGGCAACTCCTTCCCCACCAAACTCTGCCGCTTGCGTTCTCAACCAGCCGGTCACCCCTCTCCACAGCTGCGCATCATCACCAAAACGCTGCATTGAGGACGCAAGCGGCAGAGTTTTGTGGGGAAGGAGTTGCCAAGCTCATTCATCGCTATGAGAAGTGCCTAGATTTGAATGGCGACTATGTTGAGAAGTGGTATTTGGCTGTGGCTTTCAACTGCATACGGTAAATGTTTTCTCCTATACTTTGTTCATTTTTAATTCCAAAACGTAATCTACTTTCTGGATAACCCTCGTAGATTTCCTTTGACCACTTGGAGTGCCTCTGATGTTGCCGTGAGAAGGTCCTCCATTGTGTATGTGGCAGGGCTCAGGTTGCATTGTCGTACCTTGTCTGTGGTTTGCTCTTCTCCACACTCGCATGTCATGGACTCCACTTTGTAGCCCCATTTCTGAAGATTGGCTCTGTATCTCGTGGTGCCAGAGCGCAGCCTGATCAGTGCCTTCCAAATCACCCAATCCTCTGTGTGCCCAAGAGAGCGTCTCCCATCTGGTATCAGCTACTGATTGAGATTCCGGGTTTTCACCTGCCACATTTGGACTCTTGCTTGCTGTGGTGTTCCTGCGAGTATCTCTGTAGATCTTAGGAAGCTGTTTCTTGCTTTAAGGCGTTGGTTTGCTCGCTGATATCTGAACAGAGGATGGACCGGAGATGTCAATACCTTGGTCCTTTCATTGCTGGCTGCTATTTCCTAACGGATATCGGATGGTACAATACGGGCTAAAAAGTATAATTTTTCCATGGGTGTAGGATGTAGACATCTTGTGAAAATGTGTCATGTCTCATTAAGAGCCACATAAACTGTTTTAACGTGGTGAGATGTATTCCACACTGGGCATGTGTATTCAGCAGCAGAGTAGCAAAGCTGTGTCGGGTTGTGATCCCAGGTTGTGCCAAACAGCTTTCGTCCAATATTATTTCTAGCACCCACTTTTTGCTTGATATTCAAGCAGTGGTTCTTATAAGTCAGAGTGATTTCCAAGTATTTTGTTGTGCTGCAATGCTCCAGGAGGATTCTTTCCCAGGTCATGCTCAAGGCTTGAGATGCTTGTTGGTTCTTAAGGTGAAAAGTATGTGTCTGCAGTTTAGATCGATTAGGAATGAGCTGGTTTTCCCTGTAATAGGCAGTAATCTTTGGGGTTCAATTTACAGCCCAAAAAGCTCACAACAACATTTATAAGGGTTATTCTTATGTTCTTCCAAGAGAGAGGGGGAAACAAAGCCTTAACTCTCTGCTATCCTTTTGATAGGCAAAACAAAAGCCTAACAGCACAGCAAGAACTTCAGAGAGGCAAGAATCCAAAAGGACCTTTATGATTGACACAGGAATGTTGAAACAGCGAGCTTTAGGCAGTAAGAGCACCTAAAGCTCCGGAGAGCTTCTGTTCAACCATTTCAAGTTTGAGCAGTGATGGCATGATCGTCAGCATAGAAGGAAATCTCTGTCCCTTCTGGCAGTGGTTGATCATTTGTATAAATGTTAAACATGGATTGCTAGATTATCATTCATAAATCAACACTATGAGACCATTTCCTCCACTTAACTTCAGTGTTTGTGTGCATAGGTGATATTGTGTTTGTACGTTCGTGAAACAATGTCCTTTTTCACCAGCCCTTGGCTTTCAAGAAGCGCACACTTTCTCTCTTTCTCTCACATTCACAACCCAGCCGTGTGAAGCGTGAAAAATCCCAGCCTTAATATTTAATTACAACGCGAGCAATTAATACATTCTGTCCAGGGAGGGTGAGGGGAGACTCAAAGGGATCGTTAACATTAATGATGCATTCAGAACAAATAAGATGCCATTAATATACGGAGGCCCATGGATGTACTGAAGGGAAAAAAGAGTAAGAAAAGGGCAGCTTGTACTCTCAATTTTAAAATGTGTGCATGTATCCACAGGCTGGGCAAATACCTCAAGTAAGATTCCCAAGTCAGGCCAGAGTATGGCCCAACTTCATTCCCCAACTGGCCAAAAATGTCCATAAATCAGGTCAATCAAACTTGCAATGTGATCATCTCTCTTCTTGGGCTGAACATACCAATTGTCTTTATCATGGGATCAGACACGGGTCGAATGAAAAGTAATGCCTCCACCTTCGTTACTTGGGTTAGGATGGGAATATTTTAATAAATCAAATGCAGAAATAATCCTTTAATTACCACTATTCACTTTTCCACATCATCACCAGACAATTGGAAACATTTCTGCCAACAATGAATATGTTTTCTGAAGCCGTCACGGAAGAAGTCGACACTCTGTTTCTGCAACCGGCATCTCACAGGACCCATCGTGCACAGATCTTCCGATAGCCAAGCAAAGCAATAATGTGACCCACACGTTCTTGTGAAATGCCGATTATGCTTGAAATTTCTCAACAACGATCATCCTGAATCAATCTGTCGACCTTTTGCTTGTGAAACTTGGTGGTTGCTGTCACAGGACGTCCAACTCTGCCACGGAAGGCAGATGTTCTCACCTCAACATCTTTAAACTTATTCGCCCAATGACTGCTTTTGACACAATAAATAAATAAACTGCAATTGCGGAGAGGTGTTTGAGAGATCTTCCCCCTTCCCAACTTGGATGCTTTTGGATGCAAAAACACCTTCAAATCTGTATAGATGAAGGGAAGCGAGTCTCTTCCAGACTGCAAAATATCCTGAGCCAACCCCCTAGGGCTTTAGGCTGGCGGGGAGATATCGTTTTGTTCTTTATCGGTATAGGTCTTAATTCTGTTTTCAATCTGTGTTGTATGTTTTAATTGGATTTGGTTTTGTTTGATTTGACCAAATCAACAAATCAAGTTTTTCTTTCCTTTCAGTTCTGGCTTGCCTTTGGGGGCTGAGGGACAAGCTGAAGCCTTTCTGATTAAGGAGGCTTTCAAGGCCCCTTGTTGAGGTCAGCGGGTTGCTAAACCAGTGCTAATGATGCTTTTATAGGCGGCTGAAGTGGGTTAGCCAGGCAACACTCAACCTCAACAAGGAGAGGGCGGGAGGTGTAAAAGCCATTGTAAAACGCCACAAAATATGCATGCACACACATGCACCACTTGACTTCATTCCGACATTGCAGGCAAGACCATGCACCGCATCTACGAGGGTTGAATGAAAAGTAATGCCTCCACCTTCGTAATTCCTCAACAGATAACAGTCCTGGAATGTGGCAGGTACTGGCTTGTTCAGTAGACTCTCCTCTACAGTTCCATTTGGTCGGAAGCCTCAGCATTGACTGGTTGTGTTGTTAAAGTGCGAAGTATGGAACCTTGCGCAGATGGTCGGTCAATGTGACTTAAGCAACATGCAGTCACTGAATTCTTGACAGCAGAAGGTGTCACTCCAAAGGAGATTCATCAGAAATTCAAGCTGTTTGGGGTAATTGTGTTGATGTGAGTCCTGTGCGTCATTGGGCGAGTAAGTTTAAGGATGTTGAGGTGGGAACATTGTTACCAGGTGAGTGTGCAGCGGAATCAGCAGAGTCCAGTTAACACCATGTGCAAAAGACTCAGACCAGGCAGAGGAATTGAAAGAACAAAAGGAAAAACTTTACTTGTTGAGTTGAAGTCAAATAAACAGTTCAGCAATCATACAATGTCCATGTAGTTGCATAAGATCAATAACCAATCAATCAGCATTCAATATATATACAGCATAGCATATTTAAATCAGCTACTTGACCGTAGCCAGAGAGCCTGTCTATTTTCTGTGCTCTCCCACCAAGCTCAAATTCCAACTGACAAACCAACTGACAAACCAAGCCATCTGCCATCAAACCGATACATTGTTTTAGGCGTGGCTTTGCCTCTGCAAAGCTGAGCTCTTTTGCAGAGATTTCCTGCAAACATCTTTTGCAAGGATTTCTTTACACACACACATAGCAATTTGGGGCAATAAATATCTGACTTGCATGACAAACAAAGAGTTGGATGTCCTGTGACAGCAACCATAGAGTTTCACAAGCAAAAGTTGACAGATTGATTCAGGATGATCGTCATATCACTTAGAGAGAAATTTCAAGCATAATGGGCATTTCACAAGAACGTGTGGGTCACATTATTTCTTTTTCTTGGCTATTGGAAGATCTGTGCACAATGGGGACTGTGGGACGCTGGTTGTGGAAACAACTTCTTCTGTGACGACTTCAGAAAACGTGTTCATCGTTGGCAGAAATATATCCAATTGTCTGGTCATGATATGGAAAAGTGAATAGTGGTAGTTAAAGAGCACATTCTAAGGATTATTTCTGTGTTTCATTTATTAAAATACTAGCTGTGCCCAGCTACGCATTGCTGTGGCTAAGTTTGGTGGTATGGAAAATAAGGTTGTGAGGAATTGGTGGTAGTTAGTATATGTGCTGTCCTAAAGCATGTAAATTTACAATATTTCTTGTTATTCCTTGTTTTGTCTGCTGGGGGCAAGTAGGAATGCTGCAATTAGGCAAAATGATTTGAATGTAATGACCTTTAAGCTTCAAAGCCTGGCTGCTTCCTCCCTGGGGGAATCTTTTGTTGGGAGGTATTAGCTGGCCCTGATTGTTTTATGCCTGAAATTTTCCTGTTGTCAGAGTGTCGTTCACACTGAACACAGTTCAAAGCATCCCCATTACCCTTTACTGTAAGCCCTCCCCCCGTTGTTATTATTATTAGAGAGGCTCGCGTGCTGCGTCCTGCGCCACGCATGCGCATATGGCCTTTTGGTGTTTTTTGTCTCTTTTAGGCGATGTATGTGAGTAATAGTTTTGATCGTGTTGTCGGAACCTAGCCACAAGAACCGTGGGTTGTGTTGCCAAGTTTCGTGTTTCTGGGTGGTTTAGTTTCGTTGTCTACTTTTAGGTAAAAATTCCATTACATTTTTATATTTATAGAAGATTCCCATCCAAACCCAAGTAACGAAGGTGGAGGCATTACTTTTCATTCAACCCTCGCAGATCCTCATACGTCTTTTGTGTCAGAACCCTGCTACTAGAGCCTGGATGTGGCTCTGAGTTTCAGGGTCACTGACATTGATAAGACACCTGCGGCTCAGGACTTGGAGAAGAAACGGCTGCTGGACTTGGCGGGGAATTTGCGCGGGGTTTTACTGAGCGGGAAGAGACTGTTCAAATGAGGGGGAGGGTATATAAAGGAGGGTTGGCCGTAGTATCCCATTCTTGGCTTTTCTGATGTTCATGTTTCCTACAGTAAAAGTTCCTGGTGATACCACAGAGAGTCTTGTGTGTTCATTCAGGAGCGGCTGTGGTGAGCTGACACTAAGCCAAGAATACGGACACCATCCCGCTGTAGCGGTGAGGTGTAACATGCAAGTGGAGGATGAAGAGCTCTTGGGCGCAGGAGGAGGAAGGTCGGAAAGGGCCACTCCCGAGCCGGACGCTGAGTTCCACCAGCTGGCGGCCCTGGCGTCATCCACCGCTTATGCCCAGCCAAATGGGGTAACCCAGAGGCGCGGAGTGGTGCGGGGAGATAGCACCGGAGGAGAGGAAGGTTCACCTTCCCCAGGCCCGCAAAAGATGGTGTTTCTGGAGGAGAGGATGTCGGCGATGGAAACCACCCTGGCAGTGATGTCGAGGGCGATGGAGCGCCTGGCGGTTTTGGCGGAGCCGGAGCGAGGAAGGGAACTTCGGGCTAGCTCAATGTGGGACGTGAGCATGGGAAGCAGCCAGGGCTTTGCAGACCTCCCAGCACCGAAGGGAAGGGAAATGCGAAAGGAGCCCGGTGCCCGGCCCAAGATCCAAACGAGCCTGACGCGGGTGGAGGAGAGTGACGACGAAGGGGAAAAACCTCCGAGAATCCCGGCTACGCTCCCAGCTGAGACCCTGGTGCCCCTGGCGGATGCCGGGCGTGGCACAGGGCCAAGAGAAGCAGCAGCGGGGCCCACTGGTCCGCAAGGGGGCTTGCGACGGGCGGAGAATTGGGGATTGCCACCACAGGGACCCCTACCGAGACGAGAGGAACTAAGGATCGAGTTTGGGGGAGAGTCCTCTGAACTGGATTTTTTCCTGACCACGGTGAGGGGCTATATGGAGGACAATGCTCACACTTTTAGAACGGAATCCAGCCGGGTACGGGCCATTGGTGCAGTGTTGAAGAGGGGAGCGGCCAGCTGGTACGTTCAACTGCACGCGCGGCGCGACCCATGTCTGGGGTCACTCCGACGATTTATGGGGGCCCTGGAGACCCGTTTCCGAGATCCACTGGAGCAGATCCGGGCGAGGGAGAAGTTGAAGACCGTCTCCCAGGGGCAGAGGTCGGTATCTGAGTATGCGGAGGAGTTCCAATGCCTCGCTGAAAAGGTGCCGGAATGGTCTGCAGTGACAAAGATAGAACTCTTCAAAGAGGGGCTCAGGCGGGAGATCCTCTCCTGGGCGGTGCATCGTGATGAGCCTGACACACTGCGCGGATGGATTCAGCTGGCGGGGCGCATCGAGACATCGCTGGCCCAGGCGAGGAGGCACCGAGGAGGGCTACAGCAGCGGCCGCAGATGAAAGAGGGGAGCCGGAAGGAGGGATCAACCCCAGCCGGGAGGAGAACGGAGCCGACAGGGAACGTGAGCACCAGCAGGAGGGGCTGCTTCGTGTGCGGCTGTTTGGGCCACAGGGCTGCCGAGTGCTGGCAGAGAAAAGGGGAAGGCGGAGGCCCGCCCAAACCAAGAGCCGTGGCAGGGAAACGCGCCGAGGAAGAACCACCGATGAGGCACCACTCGGGGGGGTTGGTAAGTCAGGACAAAGCCATGATAGTGGTCCCCATTCAGCTTGAAAGTGGCAGCAAACAAGCAACCTGCAAAGCATTTGTGGATTGTGGATGTTCCAGGAACATCATCTCCCCTGAATTAGCCGAGGGATTGGGATGCGAAAGAACAAACCTAGAATCCCCAATAGCTTTTTCGCAGTTGGACGGATCCACAGCATCGGGATCATTAGCTAAGTACAGTGCCGAAGATGTAAAGTGTAAGATAGGGAGTTGGGAAGGAAAGGTGTCATTTGTGATATCACAAATAGCCAGCTATAATGTTATACTAGGCATGCCATGGCTGGGGCAGGCCAACCCGCAAATCAACTGGGAGGATAAGAGCATGATCTTCAGGATGAGTTTGGAAGAAGGGAGCCAGGAAGTGGAGAGGGAGCCGGGGAAAAGGGGGGAGGAAGACTCTATCAGGATAGCAGAACTGGCAGATAAATTACCCCCAGAGTATCGGGATTTTGTGGACGTATTTGATGAGAAGGAAGCAGACAGCTTCCCACCGAAGCGGAGAGTTGAAGTGAAGATAGAGCTAGTCCCAGGAGCAGAGCTTCCCAAGGCAAAAATATACCCAATGTCGGCTAGGGAAAAGGAGGAACTGAGAAAATACATTGATAAAAACCTAGCGAGGGGTTTCATAGAGCCTTCAAATTCCCCTTTAGGGGCGCCTGTGTTGTTCAGGCGGAAAAAGGACCAAACGCTGAGGCTCTGCATTGACTACAGGGGCCTGAATGCAATCAGTTCTGTAAATAAATACCCCCTACCCTTAGTGAAGGACTTGATCGCCCAGTTATCGGAGGGACAGATATTCACTAAATTGGACTTAATTGAAGCGTACCATAAATTGCAGATTAAACCAGAGGACAGGTGGAAGACGGCCTTCTCCTGTGCATTCGGATTATTCAATTATCGTGTGCTCCCTTTCGGTTTGTGCGGCGGAGGTGCCGCGTTCATGCAATTAATCAACGAAGTGTTGCATCCATTGTTGTACAAGGGAGTCTTTGTTTTTTTAGATGACATATTGTTAATATCTCGGACTAAGGAGCAACACATAGAACTAGTCAGGGAAGTCCTGCAAAAGTTGAGAGAAGCAAAACTGTATGCGAAGCTTGCCAAGTGCGAGTTCAATAAAGACCAGATAGACTTTCTGGGGTATAGGATTTCCTCCCAGGGAGTGGCGATGGACCCTGCGAAGGTAGAAGACGTGAGGGGGTGGGAAGCCCCCAAAACACGGAAGCAGCTGCAATCCTTCCTAGGGTTCGCAAACTTCTATAGAACATTTATCAAGGACTTTGCGCGCCTCACTTTGCCATTAACGGATTTGTTAAAGACTAAAGGCAGGGGAGAAACAGCCAAAGTGAAGGCCCCAGGGGCCAAACTGACCTGGACAATAGAATGCCAGGAAGCTTTCGAAGCCCTTAAAAAGCGTTTTACTGAGGAGCCTGTCCTACAGCACCCTGATATGTCTAAAGCCTTTGTATTACATTGCGATGCGTCAGACCGGGCATATGGGGCAGTTCTGCTACAGAAAGACGAGGGGGGGAACCTGAAGCCATGTGGCTATCTGTCAAAAAAGTTTAGCGATACAGAAAAAAACTGGCCTATTTGGGAGAGAGAAGCCTTAGCTATTCTAAAAGCACTAGAGTGCTGGAGACACTTTCTGGAAGGAAGTGGAAAACCGTTTGAGGTGTGGACTGATCATAGAAATTTACAGTATCTAAGGTCCCCTCGTAAACTATCGGCGAAGCAAATTAGATGGGCCCAATATTTCAGCCGTTTTGATTTCAGACTCAGATTCTTCCAGGGGAAACATAACATACTCGCTGACGCTCTCTCTCGGATGCCTCAGCACGGGGGAGGAATTCAGGAATCTGAAGGGAGCCTATTCCTAGATAAGCAATGGGGCCTGGCAGTACTAACTCGAGCACAAGCGGCCAAAGAAAACAAACGTACTGCCATTTCCACGGGGGGAGGAGAAATATGGGAGGAAGAGTTGAAGCGAGCGTATGGAATGGACAAATGGTTACAAACTAACAAAGAAAAGGGAGAATTGTGTGGGGATTTGGTGTTTGTAAATAAGAAATTGTATATCCCTGAATATTTAAGACGAGAAATGTTAAGGAAGTACCATGATAACAAAGGTGCGGGTCATCTAGGCCCCACCAGGACTATTAAACTGTTGGCCAAACAATGCTGGTGGCCCGGAATGAGGAAAGACGCCAGGGGGTACGTCACGCAGTGTGAATTATGTGCAGAGGGAAAAACACCACCGGGGAAGCCCCAGGGGCTATTGCAGAAGGTGGTGGAGCCCATGAGGCCATGGGAATGCGTAGCCATGGATTTTGTAGGCGAACTACCCCCCAGCAGAGGCCACAGATACATTTGGACAATATTGGACCTATTCTCAAAACAGGCACACTTTGTGGCCCTGCCAAAACTCCCTTCAGCTGAAAAACTTGCTGATTTGTATGTGAAGCATGTATATCGCCTACATGGGTGTCCCGACAAAATAATTAGCGACCGGGGAGTCCAATTTACTGCTAAATTTTGGGGAAAATTCTTACAGCTGTTAGGAGCAGAAAGGAACCTGAGCTCGGCCTTTCATCCCGCGACCAACGGGGGGGTCGAACGTACCCAACAGACACTGTGCCAATTCTTAAGGATGTACACCAATTATAGACAGGATGATTGGGCGGACCTTCTACCGTTTGCTGAGATGGCTTTTAACGGGGCCGTACATTCGGCCACAGGTCGTGCCCCATTCGAAATAGTATACGGACAGGAGGTGGCACCTTTCCCCAGGCTACCCGAGTGGAAGGAAGGGGAGGGCCAGACCGACGAGGAATGGCCGGCCAAAATCAAGCAAGGGTGGCAAACCGTGGTAGAGGCATTGCGGGAAACACAAAAGAAGTACAAGCTCTTTGCGGATCGTAGGCGCCGAGAGGGGGACAAATTGGGCGAAGGAGATCTGGTTTGGCTGAGCACAAAAAACCTAAAATTGGGATTCCCATCCAAGAAATTGGCTCCACGCTATATAGGACCATTCAGGGTAGCAAAAAGAATAAACGAAGTGACCTATGAGCTGAGGCTACCCAAGGACCTAGGAAAGGTACACCCGGTATTCCATTGCAGCCTGTTAAAAAAGTATAAAGGAACTCTGGACGGCGGAGAACAATAGTTGTGTTTAATTTTTTCCTTCCAGGACGAAGGGGAGGAGGACGCCATGTCAGAACCCTGCTACTAGAGCCTGGATGTGGCTCTGAGTTTCAGGGTCACTGACATTGATAAGACACCTGCGGCTCAGGACTTGGAGAAGAAACGGCTGCTGGACTTGGCGGGGAATTTGCGCGGGGTTTTACTGAGCGGGAAGAGACTGTTCAAATGAGGGGGAGGGTATATAAAGGAGGGTTGGCCGTAGTATCCCATTCTTGGCTTTTCTGATGTTCATGTTTCCTACAGTAAAAGTTTCTGGTGATATCACAGAGAGTCTTGTGTGTTCATTCAGGAGTGGCTGTGGTGAGCTGACACTCGAGTATAAGCCGACCCGAATATAAGCCACAAAAAAGTTTTGTTGTTTTGTGGATCGCCGTGATGCCATCACTCTTTTATATATATAGATCTATGTTTTGAGTTTACAACCTATGATGTGCACTTTGCTAATCTACTATTGCAACCTCACTGTTTTTAAATTCTATGTTTTTAATAAGTGTGTTTTTATTCTTTTTGGTTAATGTGCAAATATTACAATGGGTGCATGTTATTGTTTATTGATGTATTGAATATTGTTATTGTTTTGTATTTGATATTTCTGTGAGCCGCCCCGAGTCCCCTCTGGGGGAGATGGTGGCGAGATACAAATAAATGTATTATTATTATTATTATTACTATTATTATTATTATTATTAACCAGTTTTTACCACAAAAAAACTGGGAAAACATTGACTCCAGTATAAGCCGAGGGTGGTAAATTTCAGAAATAAAAATAGATACCAATAAAATTACATTAATTGAGGCATCAGTAGGTTAAATGTTTTTGAATATTTACATAAAGTTCAAATTTAAGATAAGACTGTCCAACTCTGATCAAATCATTATTCTCATCTTCTTCAGTGTAAATGTGCTTATGTATCCTTTTAATAATAATAGAGTAAAATAATACCTGAAATAATAGTAATAATAATAATAAATACAGGAAAATAATACATGTAATAATAGAGTAAAATAATAAATGCAATAATAGTAATAATAATAATTATAATAAGATCAGAGTGAAATAATAAATGTAATAATAATAATAATAGAGTAAAATAATAATAATAATAATAATAATAATAATAATAATAATAATAATAATAATTGTGCGGTTTTCTGGCATTGTGTATTTCTGCCGCTTCTGTGACTGTTCATTTGGGTTTTGATGATTCCGTAGCCCACTTGTCGATGGATGTCCAGAATCAGCAGCATCCACCGCGGTCCTTTTTATCCTGGGTGACGACCGAGCCAGTATAGACTTCGTTTGGGTTTGATTCTCCATAATGCTAATGGGTTAGGTGCTCTTGGTTGTGCTCCTCAGCTGAGGCCTCTCTGGCTTGGTTGGACCTGCCGGTAGTTACACTACCGCCAGCACAGCCCTCAGTCATCATGATTCATTGGAACTTATGCCTCAAGTACCACCTGCCAGCAGCAAAGAACTGGTGGGATCACAAACCTGCAAAAGTATTGGAAAATGAGCACGCAAAGATACTGTGGGACTTCCGAATCCAGACTGACAAAGTTCTGGAACACAACACACCAGACATCACAGTTGTGGAAAAGAACAAGGTTTGGATCATTGATGTTGCCATCCCAGGTGACAGTCGCATTGACGAAAAACAACAGGAAAAACTCAGCCGCTATCAGGACCTCAAGATTGAACTTCAAAGACTCTGGCAGAAACCAGTGCAGGTGGTCCCGGTGGTGATGGGCACACTGGGTGCCGTGCCAAAAGATCTCAGCCGGCATTTGGAAACAATAGACATTGACAAAATCACCATCTGCCAACTGCAAAAAGCCACCCTGCTGGGATCTGCACGCATCATCCGAAAATACATCACACAGTCCTAGACACTTGGGAAGTGTTCGACTTGTGATTTTGTGAAACGAAACCCAGCATATCTATCTTGTTTGCTGTGTCATACAACGTCGTTGTGTCAATAATAATAATAATAATAATAATAATAATAATTTTATTTTTATACCCCGCCACCATCTCCCCAGAGGGACTCGGGGCGGCTCACAGATATAAAACCAGCATACAGAGTATCAAATACAAAAAACACAAAAATAAAATTAAAAGGCATAAAATAAAATCACAGTCATTATAAAACACATGATAAAACACAGCAATACCCTAGCACTCAAGACCTAGCTCTTTACTAGAGCTTTTAATCTATGTTAATTTTATCAATATTTGTATGTATGTATTTTTATCCTTTACAATTTTATCTTGTAAATCGCCTAGAGCATCTTGGATGGAGGGCGATTAATAAGTAATTAAATGATGATGATGATGATGATGATGATGATGATGATGGTTAATAAAATCATACAATGGATTGGGCAAAGTGCACTGAGTGAAAAAACAACAAAACCCAAAACAAAACAACAACAAAAAAGAGAAAATGGAAAAGCAAAGGAAAAATAAATGCAATACAGTAGAATCTCACTTATCCAACACTCACTTATCCAACGTTCTGGATTATCCAACACATTTTTTTAGTCAATGTTTTCAATATATCATGATATTTTGGTGCTAAATTCGTAAATACAGTAATTACTACATAGCATTAATGTGTAATGAACTACTTTTTCTGTCAAATTTGTTGTATAACATGATGTTTTGGTGCTTAATTAGTAAAATCATAAACTATTTTGATGTTTAATATGCTTTTTCTTAATCTCTCCTTATTATCCAACTTATTCACTTATCCAACATTCTGCTGGCCCGTTTATGTTGGATGAGACTCTACTGTAGTAGCAACAATAATAGAGAAAAATAATAAATGTAATAATACCAATAATAATAGAGAAAAATAATAAATATACCATATATTCTTGAGTATAAGCTGACCCAAATATAAGCCATCCAGGACTCTCACCTGAGTATAAGCCGAGGGGTCTTTTTCAGTCTTAAAAAAAGGGCTGAAAAACTAGGCTTATACTCGAGTATATACAGTATACTGCTTTTGCTCAATAAAACTACAAAAGACTGTCAATAGCAAGGTGAACTATTCTGAGGTGCGACACCCCTCAACCACTTTGGCCTCCAACCAAACATAACACTGCTCACTCAGGAGCAAACTATCTGCTGACTCTTGAGATGGTTTTCCATCTTCCTTGCTTGGATGGTGAAAGGCGTTTCTGGCTTTGTCTCCCCTTGTAGTTGTTTGTGCCCTTCAAGCCGGAGGAGTTGGTCTGCCATTTGCAGCACGTCCTGGAGACGAGCGAAGTCAACTGGCATCACGTCCTCTCCTGCGTTTCCACGCTGCTGGTCTGCCAGTCGGGAGCCGCACCACTGATTAAAGGTAGATACCGAGTCCGTGGTTGGATCGGACTTTGGCATTTTGAGCCCACATACTGTTTTGTTTTCACTTTGGGAAAAAGGTGGGAGACGTGTGTGTTATGGGGAAGTCTTTTTCCCAGACTTCCTGAGCCATCTGCTGAAGAAAGGCTTTGAGGACTATGACTTGGAAAGCATGATGACGGCGTTCCTGATCGCGCGCCAGGCTGGCCTGGAGGGTCCTGCCGTTTTCATGCCTTACGCAGAATGGTTTAAGGTAAGAGCCTAAGATAGATCATGAGTTCTGACATTAAATTGCCTCATTTATGGTCCTAACCATACAGGTTTGCATTGGCGGACCCAAAGAGACATCTCAGGAATTTGCTATGTCCTCTGCCACAATTACCCATTGAATTTTGACTTGTGAGTTTTAACCTGCTTTATACTAGTGTGGTCTTGTGAGTATTTTTTTTTTGGCCCAGTTCCTTTTAGGAGCCAATCCTGGATTTTACTAAAGTATGACTATTTTACCGTGTTTCCCCGAAAATAAGACAGTGTCTTATATTATTTTTTACTCCCAAAGATGCGCTAGGTCTTATTTTCAGGGGATGTCTTATTTTTCTATGAAGAAGAATTCATATCCATTGTTGAACAAAAAAAAATGAACATTTATTCTATACTGTACAGAAGTTGTCATCACAAACCAACATAACTAAACCAGACAAACTGTGACCCCTGTCAAGAATTTCTTGTTACTACCATTATTTACATATACAACTGGTATGTAAGCCGCCCCAAGTCCCTCTGGGGAGATGGAGGCGGGGTATAAAAATAAAATAATAATTATTATTATTATTTTATTTTATTGTATGACGCAGCAAACAAGATAGATATGCTGGATTTCGTATCACAAAATCACAAGTCAAACACTTCCCAAGTGTCTAGGACTGTGTGATGTATTTATTATTATTATTATTATTATTATTATTATTATTATTATTATTTTATTATGACACAGCAAACAAGATAGATATGCTGGATTTCGTATTGCAAAATCACAAGTCGAACACTTCCCAAGTGTCTAGGACTGTGTGATACATTATTATTATTATTATTATTATGTACATTTACCAACCCTGCATGCTACGGTGTTTTGTTTGACGGGCGCCGGGCATGCTTCCAAACAAAAACTTTGCTAGGTCTTACTTTCAGGGGAGGCCTTATATTTAGCAATTTAGCAAAACCTCTACTAGGTCTTATTTTTTGGGGATGTCTTACTTTCAGGGAAACAGGGTATGTGATCTTATTAGTTTTTATGATCTATTCTATTGTTGATTGATTTGTTTTATTGTTGTGTTTTTACATTGTTTGTTTATCCTGGGCTTGGCCCCATGTAAGCCGCCCCAAGTCCCTTTGGGGAGATGGGGCTGGGTATAAAAATAAAAATAAAATAATAAGAATAATTATTATTGTATGTTATATCATCATCATCATCTATCACCTGTGGCCGAGTATGATTGTCTTCCAAGACTTGGTAGTGGGTCTTCAAATAGCTGTAAAGGCCTATTCTGGATCCGCATAGTCTTTTGCAGTTTTTGTGTGTGTCAGGAGCAACTTGAGAAACTGCAAGTTGCTTCTGATGTGAGAGAATTCGTTGTCTGCAAGGATGTTGCCCAGAGGTGAATGTTTTGATGTTTTACGATCCTTGTGGTTGGCTTATCTCATGTCCCTGCATGGGGAGCTGGAGTTGACAGAGGGAAGTCACCTGCTCTCCCGGCAACCTGTGGGTCAGCAGTCCTGCCGGCACAAGGATTTAGCCCATTGTGTCACCGGGGGCTCTATCTTTTGCATTGAGGACATACATTTCCAGATAGAAGGTGGTCCCGACAAGGGTTTGCTTGGGACGTATCTCTCTTTTCCCCTTCATTCGTGCCTCTGCAAAATCCACAGCACTGTTGGTAACAGCTGACCTCCAGTTCCAATGATCGAGAGTCAGGGCTTCCTAGTTCTCTCGCCATGTTCCTGCCACATTTTTATGGTTAGCTCTAAGCCCATCTGTCCTCTGAAATTCCATTTTCCATTCTTGAACTGAGAGTAGAGTAACTGCTTTGCGAGACGGTGATCGGACCTTTGGACAACTTGGCATCCGGTCCCACGAAGTTGAAGGCAGAGAATCATCGCTTCAGTGCTGGTGGTCTTTGCTTATATGTATTTAGTAAACAGTTAAAAACATGGCTTTTCCAGTGTGCATTGGAATAATTAACCCCACGACAGACCCCTCCTATAGAAATACCGCTTTTCTGCATTTTGTTTTGCCCCGGTATTGGAAACAACTTGACTCCCTACCCCAACTCTTCTAGATAACTCCTCAACACTTTGCCCAGATACCTTATTAAAAGGTTTTGTATTTTTTGCATTTTGTATACTTTTGCATTTTTTGACTTGACCGGCCCCCTTTCTATCTAATAGTGGGGATGTTTGTTTTACCATTTTACCGTTTTATTTTGCTATGATCTATGTCATAGGGGTTGCTATGATCTATGTCAGAGGTTGTGAGGTCTGTTGGAAACTAGGCAAGTGGGGTGTATATATCATCCTGCTGGGAGGCTTCTCATGTCCCCACAAGCTAGAGCTGACAGACAGGAGCTCACACCATCTTGCAGATTTGAACCGCAAACCTTCAGGTCAGCAGTTCAACTGGCACAAGGGTTTAACCCATTGAGCCACCATGACTCCAATATATATAATAATATAATAATAATAATATAATATATAATAATAATTCTTATTGTTTTATTTCTTCTTCTTCTTCTTCTTTCCTCTATTTTTATTTTTATTTCCTCTATTATTATTTTATTGTATGACACAGCAAACAAGATAGATATGCTGGATTTCGTATCACAAAATCACAAGTCGAACACTTCCCAAGCATTTAGGACTGTGTGATGTATTTTTGGATGAAATTATTATTATTATTATTATTATTATTATTATTATTATTATTATTATTATTATTATTTAGCTGAGTTGGATAAAAGAGAAGGGATGGAAGATACTATTTTTTTGTTTGCATTAAACCAAACCGTGTTTGGGGAGAGCCTTTCTTCTTGAGCACTAAGAGATTTTCTTTCTCTAATTTTTATATATATATATATATATATATATATATATATATATATATATATATATATATACACACATACACACACACACACACACACACATACACACACACACACACACACACACACACAAAATAAAATGTACAAAAATAAAATGCAATTTATTATACATATATATATATATATATATTGTATATATATTGCATATATATATATATATACACACACACACACACACACACATATATATACATACATACATACATACAGTAGAGTCTCACTTATCCAAACCTCGCTTATCCAAGCCTCTGGATTATCCAAGCCATTTTTGTAGTCAATGTTTGCAATATATTATGATATTTTGGTGCTAAATTCGTAAATACGGTAATTACAACATAACATTACTGCGTATTGAAATACTTTTTCTGTCAAATTCGTTGTATAACGTGATGTTTGGGTGCTTAATTAGTAAAATCATAACCTAATTTGATGTTTAATAGGCTTTCCCCCCACTGAATGGCATTGGTGGTTGTTTGATATTATTACTGTTGTATATTATGATATTATTACTGTTGTATTATTACTGTTGTATAAACCTTTGTTTTAACTTCTGTTTTATCATCTTCTTGTGTTTTAAACTGTGTATATTGTTAATGTATTTGCGCTGTTACTTTTGTAACATTGTGACCCGCCCCGAGTCCCCACGGGCAGATGGTGGCGGGGTATAAATAAAGTTTTATTATTATTATTATTATTATTATTATTATTTCCTTAATCCCTCCTTATTATCCAAGATATTCACTTATCCAAGCTTCTGCCAGCCCATTTAGCTTGGATAAGTGAGACTCTACTGTGTGTGTGTGTATATAGATAGATAGATAGATAGATAGATAGATAGATAGATAGATAGATAAATTGCATTTTATTTTTGTACATTTTATTTTGTATATATATAGGCTCCATGTGTTTACTGTGAGTGCCTACCAAGGCCTGGTCCTGCCTGAGGCCCTGCAAGACTTCTTCAGCCAAACTTTGACCCAAGTTCTGACCTACAACCCTCAGCTCAAAGGTAGGGCTTTTAAAAAAATAAATTGCATTTTATTTTTGTACTGTGGGGTGAATTGTTCTAATACTGTAAACAGGTTGCCATATATACTCATGTATCAGTTGATTTTTATATAAGTCGAGAGCCATTCTTGTATGGAGGACAGAGAGTATGTTAATCCCTGGAGAAGTCAAACTACCTTTTGGGTTTTTTTTTTTAACTAACATTTCTATATTCTGTTTTTATGACCCAGTTTTGTATATATATATATATATTTTTGGGGCCTCTGGTGGCACAGTGTGTTAAAGCGCTGAGCTGCTGAACTTGCAGACCGAAAAGTGCCAGGTTCAAATCCCGGGAGTGGAATGAGCGCCCACTGTTAGCCCCAGCTTCTGCCAACCTAGCAGTTCGAAAACATGCCAATGTGAGTAGATCAATAGGTCTGGCGGGAAGGTAAGGGCGTTCCATGCAGTCATGCCGGCCACATGACCTTGGAGGTGTCTATGGACAATGCCGGCTCTTTGGCTTAGAAATGGAGATGAGCACCAACCCCCAGAGTCGGACACGACTGGACTCAATGTCATGGGAAACATTTACCTTTACCTTTTTGTATGTTTTGAATTGTATTAGTCTTTGTTCAATTGTGAACCTCTTTGAGTTCCAATTTTGATATGGAAACAACAACAACAACAACAGGACACCAACTCTCCTAGGCTTCAGGAAAGCCTTAAAGACATGGTTGCGCACACAAGCTTTTAATGAATGAGAACATGGACTTTACATGACCTGTACCAAGACTTACGTTGAGAATTCTGGATGTGAATGGATTTTAATCTTGGATATGCTTAAAATTTTATATAATGTGATTTTATTTTGTAATGGTATCTGTTTTATATGAATTGTTGTTTTGTACACTGTTTTTAGGCATTGAATTTTTGCCTATTTATTGTAAGCCGCCTTGAGTCCCCCCTGGGAGAAAGGCAGGGTAAAAATGATGTAAATAAATAACTAAATAAATAAATAAAGGTGAGGTATAAGTTTCATAAATAAATAAATAGGATGCTAGCTGTTAAGCAGCCAGCGAGAGAGTCCATGTCCTCTTGACGTCGCCTTCATTGAATGTCCTGTGCATAAAAGGCCTTGAAGTTACAGACGCCTTTAGAAATCATTGACTGCCTTATTCCAATTCTATTGGAACTGTTGGTTATTTTTATTTATCAGTTGCAGATAAAGGAGCCGTGGTGGTGCAGTGGGTTAAACCCTTGTGCCAGATGGACTGCTGACCTAAAGGTTGGGTTGCTGACCTGAAGGTTGCCGGTTCGAATCCGTGAGATGGGATGAGCTCCCATCTGTCAGCTCTAGCTTGTGGGAACATGCGTGAAGACTCCCAGCACAGGATGGTAACACATTCTGACATCGCTTGGACAACGTCTTTGTACATGGCCAAATCTCTCACACCAGAAGCGACTTGCAATATGTTCTCAAGTCGCTTCTGACACAATTTAAAAAATTGATTAGCAGCCCTGGCCTTACATTGTGTGAATTGAGTTTTCTTTTTCTTTCCATCAGTTTCCGATGCCATTCCTCTCCAGAGAGAGTGGAGCTTTGCTCGGACAAATGCGGTGCTCGCCTTGCTCTACCGCAAAGTAAGTCTTCCTTAATTGGGGTTTGACTGCAAGCATTTCACAGTCGTCCTGCTCCTTTTAAAAACTACCATATATACTCGAGTATAAGCCGACCCGAATATAAGCCACAAAAAAGTTTTGTTGTTTTGTGGATCGCCGTGATGCCATCACTCTTTTATATATATAGATCTATGTTTTGAGTTTACAACCTATGATGTGCACTTTGCTAATCTACTATTGCAACCTCACTGTTTTTAAATTCTATGTTTTTAATAAGTGTGTTTTTATTCTTTTTGGTTAATGTGCAAATATTACAATGGGTGCATGTTATTGTTTATTGATGTATTGAATATTGTTATTGTTTTGTATTTGATATTTCTGTGAGCCGCCCCGAGTCCCCTCTGGGGGAGATGGTGGCGAGATACAAATAAATGTATTATTATTATTATTATTACTATTATTATTATTATTATTAACCAGTTTTTACCACAAAAAAACTGGGAAAACATTGACTCCAGTATAAGCCGAGGGTGGTAAATTTCAGAAATAAAAATAGATACCAATAAAATTACATTAATTGAGGCATCAGTAGGTTAAATGTTTTTGAATATTTACATAAAGTTCAAATTTAAGATAAGACTGTCCAACTCTGATCAAATCATTATTCTCATCTTCTTCAGTGTAAATGTGCTTATGTATCCTTTTAATAATAATAGAGTAAAATAATACCTGAAATAATAGTAATAATAATAATAAATACAGGAAAATAATACATGTAATAATAGAGTAAAATAATAAATGCAATAATAGTAATAATAATAATTATAATAAGATCAGAGTGAAATAATAAATGTAATAATAATAATAATAGAGTAAAATAATAATAATAATAATAATAATAATAATAATAATAATAATAATAATAATAATTGTGCGGTTTTCTGGCATTGTGTATTTCTGCCGCTTCTGTGACTGTTCATTTGGGTTTTGATGATTCCGTAGCCCACTTGTCGATGGATGTCCAGAATCAGCAGCATCCACCGCGGTCCTTTTTATCCTGGGTGACGACCGAGCCAGTATAGACTTCGTTTGGGTTTGATTCTCCATAATGCTAATGGGTTAGGTGCTCTTGGTTGTGCTCCTCAGCTGAGGCCTCTCTGGCTTGGTTGGACCTGCCGGTAGTTACACTACCGCCAGCACAGCCCTCAGTCATCATGATTCATTGGAACTTATGCCTCAAGTACCACCTGCCAGCAGCAAAGAACTGGTGGGATCACAAACCTGCAAAAGTATTGGAAAATGAGCACGCAAAGATACTGTGGGACTTCCGAATCCAGACTGACAAAGTTCTGGAACACAACACACCAGACATCACAGTTGTGGAAAAGAACAAGGTTTGGATCATTGATGTTGCCATCCCAGGTGACAGTCGCATTGACGAAAAACAACAGGAAAAACTCAGCCGCTATCAGGACCTCAAGATTGAACTTCAAAGACTCTGGCAGAAACCAGTGCAGGTGGTCCCGGTGGTGATGGGCACACTGGGTGCCGTGCCAAAAGATCTCAGCCGGCATTTGGAAACAATAGACATTGACAAAATTACGATCTGCCAACTGCAAAAAGCCACCCTGCTGGGATCTGCACGCATCATCCGAAAATACATCACACAGTCCTAGACACTTGGGAAGTGTTCGACTTGTGATTTTGTGAAACGAAACCCAGCATATCTATCTTGTTTGCTGTGTCATACAACGTCGTTGTGTCAATAATAATAATAATAATAATAATAATAATTTTATTTTTATACCCCGCCACCATCTCCCCAGAGGGACTCGGGGCGGCTCACAGATATAAAACCAGCATACAGAGTATCAAATACAAAAAACACAAAAATAAAATTAAAAGGCATAAAATAAAATCACAGTCATTATAAAACACATGATAAAACACAGCAATACCCTAGCACTCAAGACCTAGCTCTTTACTAGAGCTTTTAATCTATGTTAATTTTATCAATATTTGTATGTATGTATTTTTATCCTTTACAATTTTATCTTGTAAATCGCCTAGAGCATCTTGGATGGAGGGCGATTAATAAGTAATTAAATGATGATGATGATGATGATGATGATGATGATGGTTAATAAAATCATACAATGGATTGGGCAAAGTGCACTGAGTGAAAAAACAACAAAACCCAAAACAAAACAACAACAAAAAAGAGAAAATGGAAAAGCAAAGGAAAAATAAATGCAATACAGTAGAATCTCACTTATCCAACACTCACTTATCCAACGTTCTGGATTATCCAACACATTTTTGTAGTCAATGTTTTCAATATATCATGATATTTTGGTGCTAAATTCGTAAATACAGTAATTACTACATAGCATTAATGTGTAATGAACTACTTTTTCTGTCAAATTTGTTGTATAACATGATGTTTTGGTGCTTAATTAGTAAAATCATAAACTATTTTGATGTTTAATATGCTTTTTCTTAATCTCTCCTTATTATCCAACTTATTCACTTATCCAACATTCTGCTGGCCCGTTTATGTTGGATGAGACTCTACTGTAGTAGCAACAATAATAGAGAAAAATAATAAATGTAATAATACCAATAATAATAGAGAAAAATAATAAATATACCATATATTCTTGAGTATAAGCTGACCCAAATATAAGCCATCCAGGACTCTCACCTGAGTATAAGCCGAGGGGTCTTTTTCAGTCTTAAAAAAAGGGCTGAAAAACTAGGCTTATACTCGAGTATATACAGTATACTGCTTTTGCTCAATAAAACTACAAAAGACTGTCAATAGCAAGGTGAACTATTCTGAGGTGCGACACCCCTCAACCACTTTGGCCTCCAACCAAACATAACACTGCTCACTCAGGAGCAAACTATCTGCTGACTCTTGAGATGGTTTTCCATCTTCCTTGCTTGGATGGTGAAAGGCGTTTCTGGCTTTGTCTCCCCTTGTAGTTGTTTGTGCCCTTCAAGCCGGAGGAGTTGGTCCGCCATTTGCAGCACGTCCTGGAGACGAGCGAAGTCAACTGGCATCACGTCCTCTCCTGCGTTTCCACGCTGCTGGTCTGCCAGTCGGGAGCCGCACCACTGATTAAAGGTAGATACCGAGTCCGTGGTTGGATCGGACTTTGGCATTTTGAGCCCACATACTGTTTTGTTTTCACTTTGGGAAAAAGGTGGGAGACGTGTGTGTTATGGGGAAGTCTTTTTCCCAGACTTCCTGAGCCATCTGCTGAAGAAAGGCTTTGAGGACTATGACTTGGAAAGCATGATGACGGCGTTCCTGATCGCGCGCCAGGCTGGCCTGGAGGGTCCTGCCGTTTTCATGCCTTACGCAGAATGGTTTAAGGTAAGAGCCTAAGATAGATCATGAGTTCTGACATTAAATTGCCTCATTTATGGTCCTAACCATACAGGTTTGCATTGGCGGACCCAAAGAGACATCTCAGGAATTTGCTATGTCCTCTGCCACAATTACCCATTGAATTTTGACTTGTGAGTTTTAACCTGCTTTATACTAGTGTGGTCTTGTGAGTATTTTTTTTTTGGCCCAGTTCCTTTTAGGAGCCAATCCTGGATTTTACTAAAGTATGACTATTTTACCGTGTTTCCCCGAAAATAAGACAGTGTCTTATATTATTTTTTACTCCCAAAGATGCGCTAGGTCTTATTTTCAGGGGATGTCTTATTTTTCTATGAAGAAGAATTCATATCCATTGTTGAACAAAAAAAAATGAACATTTATTCTATACTGTACAGAAGTTGTCATCACAAACCAACATAACTAAACCAGACAAACTGTGACCCCTGTCAAGAATTTCTTGTTACTACCATTATTTACATATACAACTGGTATGTAAGCCGCCCCAAGTCCCTCTGGGGAGATGGAGGCGGGGTATAAAAATAAAATAATAATTATTATTATTATTTTATTTTATTGTATGACGCAGCAAACAAGATAGATATGCTGGATTTCGTATCACAAAATCACAAGTCAAACACTTCCCAAGTGTCTAGGACTGTGTGATGTATTTATTATTATTATTATTATTATTATTTTATTATGACACAGCAAACAAGATAGATATGCTGGATTTCGTATTGCAAAATCACAAGTCGAACACTTCCCAAGTGTCTAGGACTGTGTGATACATTATTATTATTATTATTATTATTATGTACATTTACCAACCCTGCATGCTACGGAGTTTTGTTTGACGGGCGCCGGGCATGCTTCCAAACAAAAACTTTGCTAGGTCTTACTTTCAGGGGAGGCCTTATATTTAGCAATTTAGCAAAACCTCTACTAGGTCTTATTTTTTGGGGATGTCTTACTTTCAGGGAAACAGGGTATGTGATCTTATTAGTTTTTATGATCTATTCTATTGTTGATTGATTTGTTTTATTGTTGTGTTTTTACATTGTTTGTTTATCCTGGGCTTGGCCCCATGTAAGCCGCCCCAAGTCCCTTTGGGGAGATGGGGCTGGGTATAAAAATAAAAATAAAATAATAAGAATAATTATTATTGTATGTTATATCATCATCATCATCTATCACCTGTGGCCGAGTATGATTGTCTTCCAAGACTTGGTAGTGGGTCTTCAAATAGCTGTAAAGGCCTATTCTGGATCCGCATAGTCTTTTGCAGTTTTTGTGTGTGTCAGGAGCAACTTGAGAAACTGCAAGTTGCTTCTGATGTGAGAGAATTCGTTGTCTGCAAGGATGTTGCCCAGAGGTGAATGTTTTGATGTTTTACGATCCTTGTGGTTGGCTTATCTCATGTCCCTGCATGGGGAGCTGGAGTTGACAGAGGGAAGTCACCTGCTCTCCCGGCAACCTGTGGGTCAGCAGTCCTGCCGGCACAAGGATTTAGCCCATTGTGTCACCGGGGGCTCTATCTTTTGCATTGAGGACATACATTTCCAGATAGAAGGTGGTCCCGACAAGGGTTTGCTTGGGACGTATCTCTCTTTTCCCCTTCATTCGTGCCTCTGCAAAATCCACAGCACTGTTGGTAACAGCTGACCTCCAGTTCCAATGATCGAGAGTCAGGGCTTCCTAGTTCTCTCGCCATGTTCCTGCCACATTTTTATGGTTAGCTCTAAGCCCATCTGTCCTCTGAAATTCCATTTTCCATTCTTGAACTGAGAGTAGAGTAACTGCTTTGCGAGACGGTGATCGGACCTTTGGACAACTTGGCATCCGGTCCCACGAAGTTGAAGGCAGAGAATCATCGCTTCAGTGCTGGTGGTCTTTGCTTATATGTATTTAGTAAACAGTTAAAAACATGGCTTTTCCAGTGTGCATTGGAATAATTAACCCCACGACAGACCCCTCCTATAGAAATACCGCTTTTCTGCATTTTGTTTTGCCCCGGTATTGGAAACAACTTGACTCCCTACCCCAACTCTTCTAGATAACTCCTCAACACTTTGCCCAGATACCTTATTAAAAGGTTTTGTATTTTTTGCATTTTGTATACTTTTGCATTTTTTGACTTGACCGGCCCCCTTTCTATCTAATAGTGGGGATGTTTGTTTTACCATTTTACCGTTTTATTTTGCTATGATCTATGTCATAGGGGTTGCTATGATCTATGTCAGAGGTTGTGAGGTCTGTTGGAAACTAGGCAAGTGGGGTGTATATATCATCCTGCTGGGAGGCTTCTCATGTCCCCACAAGCTAGAGCTGACAGACAGGAGCTCACACCATCTTGCAGATTTGAACCGCAAACCTTCAGGTCAGCAGTTCAACTGGCACAAGGGTTTAACCCATTGAGCCACCATAACTCCAATATATATAATAATATAATAATAATAATATAATATATAATAATAATTCTTATTGTTTTATTTCTTCTTCTTCTTCTTCTTTCCTCTATTTTTATTTTTATTTCCTCTATTATTATTTTATTGTATGACACAGCAAACAAGATAGATATGCTGGATTTCGTATCACAAAATCACAAGTCGAACACTTCCCAAGCATTTAGGACTGTGTGATGTATTTTTGGATGAAATTATTATTATTATTATTATTATTATTATTATTATTATTATTATTATTATTATTATTTAGCTGAGTTGGATAAAAGAGAAGGGATGGAAGATACTATTTTTTAAAGACAGCAGGGATTCTTACAGCAAATGCAGGGCTGGAATGGAATATAGTTGATGCCAAAACTATGTTTCCTCCTTTGATGAGCATTTTTAGCCATCGCTTTTTAGATCTGTGTGTTAAGCAGCCCGCTCTTTTGCAGCTTCAGTACGTCGTGCCCCTTCTTTGCTCGGAAGCCCGAAATACAAGCTGGGAAGGCAGCATGGATGATGACCTTCCATGGAAAACATTATCCCGCCCCAGCTTCTGCTACTCAAAAGCTGCCTTGTGCTTATGGAAGCATCCCCTTTTCAAAGAACTATTGTGGGAAAAAGCCTTCCAGGTAAATACTGAGCGTGTGACTTGGTCCAGGTAGTAGTGTCCACTTTTCAACCTGTCATCAAAAAGTCTAATTCCATGTTCTCTGGAGTGGTTTTGCTTTCGTTGTTTAGATGCTGGTTGATAGGCTCTGACTGTAGGTCATGATATTTGCTGAATCAGGTGTAGCTGGAGGTTGGTTTGGTCATTTTTCACAGTTTCCAAAGTAAAGCATGGGCTGGTCCATGAGGTCACAAAGAGTCAGAAGTGACTGAATGAATAAACAACAACAATAAAGTCTGGGGACACAGGAAGCAGAAACTAATGATAAGGGTGACATTTCCCAGGAGTTCGAACATCAACAAGTTCCATGTGTTTCTGGCAGTGACTCAGAGGAGTCTTCCTTAGATAGAGATACAAGGTTAAGGTTAAAGGTTCATCGTCCCAGACGTTCCCTTAGAATCGCTAACAAACACGTGGGAACTCAAGGGCAGAGAAATGCTTTTTTGGCTTGTAAACATGGGTAAATACGGGAGAGACAGGGGAAGATTTCAGATAAAGCAATGTTGATTTTTGAAAGCACATCTCCTGCCTTGTCTAAGGATTCTCGTTTATGTTCATGCCTGGAATCTGTGTTTTGGATTTTACGCTGAAGTTCATGTTGCCTTGTTTTCAGGACTAATTTCCTTTATCAGAGACTTGGGACTATATTCTGCAAATTGCTTTTACCTCTGGATTATAGCCTTTTTGACTGACTGCCTTTGCATTTGGATGTTTGCTTTCTTTACTGCTTTTTATTCGGACTTTGCTATCTTTTATCAATAAACTGTTTAAACCTAGCCTGCTGTGGTGGAGTGTGTGTTAAGAGCAAGGTGATCCAGCGCTGAGGTGCAACATCTCTTACTCCAGAGCCTGGGAGCCTCCACCAAGAAGGCCCTGTCTCTGAATCTCCCTGCCTTCCTTCTTTCCTCCCAGCTGACTCTCCAAGAATGGCTTCTGATGGAACTGGCAGTCTGTCCCGACGAAGACGTTCTTTCTGCCGTTGAGAGGTGAGGGCTTGGCTTGGACTCCGTCTGAAGCCGAGAGTGTGTGACTTTAAGGGCCCGTAATCAAAGTGGGGTTTTCTCTGTCTCTGTTTGCAGGCAGGACTTCCATTACTGGGCTCTGTACCAGCACTTTCTTCCTCTGTCTGTCGCTGCTGGCGGCTGCGAGGGAGACCTAAGAGAGGCCTGCGCCGTTCTCCTTGACGCCGTCTTGGATTTCGGACAGAGGGGCTCAGTGATACACACATCAAGGTCTGAGTTGCTTTTGCAAATATCTTTGGGAGCAAAGCAAAGCAAAGTATCTACCCCAAGAAGCCTTTTTACTAAAAGACTGATGTTTTTGGTTATATGTATTCATGTAGTTGAATGCAATCGACATTAGAGCAGCTGCATCCTATTTTCTGAGATGTTCCCAATGCATCCCTGTGTGATGCCACCATATATCTAACACTTCTGCCTTTGTTTCAAATTCTAGGTCTGAGTTGGGAAAGTGTAACCATCCAAATAATCCCAAACGTTCCACATTCCAGAGGAGAGGGAACCCCGATATCTACGCCAGATTGCAGGTGACTCAGATCTGCACACAGTCGTCTCTTGGGGCTTGTATGGTGACAATAATAATAATAATAATAATAATAATAATAATAATAATAATAATGTAATAATATTACATGTGACGACTCTGGTCAGTAAAGAATACACACAAAGGGTCAGAAAAATTCTCAAAAGCAAGCTCAATGGAGGCAACACCATCAAAGCCATAAACACCTGGGCCATACCTGTCATAAGATATACTGCTGGCATCATAAATTGGACACAGGCGGAACTGGACAATTTGGACAGAAAAACAAGAAAACTCATGACCATCCATCATTCCCTGCACCCTCGCAGTGATGTTGACCGGCTATATCTGCCTAGAAGATCAGGGGGCAGAGGACTCTTACAAGTCAAACAAGCAGTCAAAGAAGAAGAACATGCCCTGGCAGAATATGTAAAGCAAAGTGAAGAACCTGCTTTGATTGAAGTCAAAAATCAGAAACTCCTCAAAACACAACAGACAAAAAACCAGTACAAGAAAACCGCACTACAAACTAGTGCTGACAGATGGCACAAGAAAACATTGCATGGAAAGTTCCTTGACAAAACTGAAGGAAAAGCTGATAAAGAGAAGACCTGGCTCTGGCTCACGAATGGGACCCTGAAGAAGGAGACAGAAGGCCTGATCCTTGCAGCCCAGGAGCAAGACATCAGGACAAAGGCCATTCAGGCCAAGATCGAAAAATCAGCTGATGACCCAAAATGCAGACTGTGCAAGGAAACCGACGAAACCATTGATCATATCCTCAGCTGCTGTAAAAAAATCGCACAGACAGACTACAAACAGAGGCACAACTATGTGGCCCAAGTGATTCACTGGAACTTATGCCTCAAGTACCACCTCCCAGCAGAAAAGAACTGGTGGGATCACAAACCTGCAAAAGTCTTGGAAAATGAGCACGCAAAGATACTGTGGGACTTACGAATCCAGACTGACAAAGTTCTGGAATACAACACACCAGACATCACAGTTGTGGAAAAGAAAACGGTTTGGATCATGGATGTCGCCATCCCAGGTGACAGTCGCATTGACGAAAAACAACAGGAAAAACTCAGCCGCTATCAGGACCTCAAGATTGAACTTCAAAGACTCTGGCAGAAACCAGTGCAGGTGGTCCCGGTGGTGATGGGCACACTGGGTGCCGTGCCAAAAGATCTCAGCCGGCATTTGGAAACAATAGACATTGACAAAATCACGATCTGCCAACTGCAAAAGGCCACCCTGCTGGGATCTGCACGCATCATCCGAAAATACATCACACAGTCCTAGACACTTGGGAAGTGTTCGACTTGTGATTTTGTGATATGAAATCCAGCATATATATCTTGTTTGCTGTGACATAATAAAATAACAATAATAATTCTTTATTTCTAGACTGCCCTCTCTCCCCAGAGGGACTTGAGCCTTCACTCACCAAACTACAGATCCCAAGATTACATAACATTGAACTATGACAATTTAATTACAGATATCTCAAATTAATTACAGGTATCTCAAATAGGAGCTCTATCCTCTATTGCCTTGTTTTCAGGAGATGCTGCTGGAGCTGGAGCTGGAGCGCAGGAGAGCCTGGCCTGTGTCCGGTGGCGGCAAAGAGGAGCTCCTCTTGTTCCGGGTTTTCCAGAAGAGGCTCAAAGGGTTGAAGAGCGGGGAAGAAATGCACCGGCAGCAAGAACTGTTCCTTCAAACCAGGTGAAGTCACGCAGTCTGCGAGGGACACCGAGGCCCCATCTCCACTGTTTATTTTACCTGTTTGAGGATGTTGTTTACATATGTACTGCTTGTTCTTTGGGCTTGTCCCCATGTTAGCCGCCCCAAGTCCCTGCAGGGAGATGGAGGCGGGATAGAAAAATAAAGTATTTTTAGTATCAGAAGTGACTTGAGAAACTGCAAGTCGCTTCTGGTGTGAGAGAATTGGCTGTCTGCAAGGACGTTGCCCAGAGGACGCCTGGATGTTTGATGTTTTTACCATCATTGTGGGGGTTACTCTGGATTACAACAACAACAACAACACATTATTATTATTATTATTATTATTATTATTATTATTATTATTATTATTTTATGACACAGCAAACAAGATAGATATGCTGGATTTCGTACTGTGTCATTATTATTATTATTATTATTATTATTATTACTATTTTACCTGTCTCTCCTTTCGGCTCCAGGCAGGACACAGCATTGTCAAATACATCTATAAAATTATATATTAAAACATAGTAATATATATTATTATTATTTCGTGTCAGGAGCGACTTGAGAAACAGCAAGTCGCTTCTGGTGAGAGAGAATTGGCCGTCTGCAAGGACGTTGCCCAGAGGACGCCTAGATGTTTGATGTTTTTACCATCGTTGTGGGGGCTTCTCTGGATTACAACAATCCTGGATTACATCATCATCATAATCATCATCATTGTTGTTGTTGTTATTATTATTTATTTACCTGTCCTTTCGGCTCCAGGCAAGACACAGCATAATCAAATAGATATATAAAATTGCATATTAAAACATAGTAATTATACAGTAGAGTCTCACTTATCCAACACTCGCTTATCCAACATTCTGGATTATCCAACGCATTTTTGTAGTCAATGTTTTCAATATATCGTGATATTTTGGTGCTAAATTCGTAAATACAGTAATTACTATGTAGCATTACTGCGTATTGAACTACTTTTTCTGTCAAATGTGTTGTATAACATGATGTTCTGGTGCTTAATTTGTAAAATCATAACCTAATTTGATGTTTAATAGGCTTTTTCTTAATCTCTCCTTATTATCCAACATATTCACTTATCCAACGTTCTGTCGGCCCGTTTACGTTGGATAAGTGAGACTCTACTGTATTATTATTTCGTGTCAGGAGCGACTTGAGAAACAGCAAGTCGCTTCTGGTGAGAGAGAATTGGCTGTCTGCAAGGACGTTGCCCAGGGGACATTGCCCAGATGTTTTGGTGTTTTTACCATCCTGTGGGAGGCTTCTCTCATGTCCCCACACGGGGAGCTGGAGCTGACAGAGGGAGCTCATCTGCATCCTCTCTGGACTCGAATGAGCAACCTTCAGGTTAGCAGTCCTGCCGGCACAAGGGTTTAACCCATTGCGCCACTGGGTGCTCCAGTAAAATATATAAAAACATACATATTAAAATACCTGATACAAAAGTTATGAAAACTCTTAGAATCTACTTCCAGCCGTAGTTTTTCTCATGCGCTGCCATGTGGAAGCCTTCCTTGGAGATGGTGCCCCAGTGACATCTGGAGCATCCC